>NW_028175188.1:0-76599 GCF_965226575.1 Pagrus pagrus | reverse complement strand
GGCTTATGTCAAAAATGAGCGTTTCAGAGCGATTGGAGGCTGTTTTAGCACTGTACAGTCGCCTAAGGCTGAAAAGTGGCTTATGTGAAAAATGAGCGTTTCAGAGCGAGAGCAGCCTGTTTTGCACTAAGCTGCATTTCACTGAAAAAAGGTCTTTCAAACAGGTTTACTAGCCTGAACTGGTTGAATTTGGATCTTCTTCATGGCAAAGGAGTTTTACCTGGAATTTCATTCATTAAAGGTGACAAAGAGTGGCTTATGTCAAAAATGAGCGTTTCAGAGCGATTGGAGGCTGTTTTAGCACTGTACAGTCGCCTAAGGCTGAAAAGTGGCTTATGTGAAAAATGAGCGTTTCAGAGCGAGAGCAGCCTGTTTTTGCACTAAGCTGCATTTCACTGAAAAAAGGTCTTTCAAACAGGTTTACTAGCCTGAACTGGTTGAATTTGGATCTTCTTCATGGCAAAGGAGTTTTTACCTGGAATTTCATTCATTAAAGGTGAAAAGTGGCTTATGTCAAAAATGAGCGTTTCAGAGCGATTGGAGGCTGTTTTAGCACTGTACAGTCGCCTAAGGCTGAAAAGTGGCTTATGTGAAAAATGAGCGTTTCAGAGCGAGAGCAGCCTGTTTTTGCACTAAGCTGCATTTCACTGAAAAAAGGTCTTTCAAACAGGTTTACTAGCCTGAACTGGTTGAATTTGGATCTTCTTCATGGCAAAGGAGTTTTTACCTGGAATTTCATTCATTAAAGGTGAAAAGTGGCTTATGTCAAAAATGAGCGTTTCAGAGCGATTGGAGGCTGTTTTAGCACTGTACAGTCGCCTAAGGCTGAAAAGTGGCTTATGTGAAAAATGAGCGTTTCAGAGCGAGAGCAGCCTGTTTTTGCACTAAGCTGCATTTCACTGAAAAAAGGTCTTTCAAACAGGTTTACTAGCCTGAACTGGTTGAATTTGGATCTTCTTCATGGCAAAGGAGTTTTTACCTGGAATTTCATTCATTAAAGGTGAAAAGTGGCTTATGTCAAAAATGAGCGTTTCAGAGCGATTGGAGGCTGTTTTAGCACTGTACAGTCGCCTAAGGCTGAAAAGTGGCTTATGTGAAAAATGAGCGTTTCAGAGCGAGAGCAGCCTGTTTTTGCACTAAGCTGCATTTCACTGAAAAAAGGTCTTTCAAACAGGTTTACTAGCCTGAACTGGTTGAATTTGGATCTTCTTCATGGCAAAGGAGTTTTTACCTGGAATTTCATTCATTAAAGGTGAAAAGTGGCTTATGTCAAAAATGAGCGTTTCAGAGCGATTGGAGGCTGTTTTAGCACTGTACAGTCGCCTAAGGCTGAAAAGTGGCTTATGTGAAAAATGAGCGTTTCAGAGCGAGAGCAGCCTGTTTTTGCACTAAGCTGCATTTCACTGAAAAAAGGTCTTTCAAACAGGTTTACTAGCCTGAACTGGTTGAATTTGGATCTTCTTCATGGCAAAGGAGTTTTTACCTGGAATTTCATTCATTAAAGGTGAAAAGTGGCTTATGTCAAAAATGAGCGTTTCAGAGCGATTGGAGGCTGTTTTAGCACTGTACAGTCGCCTAAGGCTGAAAAGTGGCTTATGTGAAAAATGAGCGTTTCAGAGCGAGAGCAGCCTGTTTTTGCACTAAGCTGCATTTCACTGAAAAAAGGTCTTTCAAACAGGTTTACTAGCCTGAACTGGTTGAATTTGGATCTTCTTCATGGCAAAGGAGTTTTTACCTGGAATTTCATTCATTAAAGGTGAAAAGTGGCTTATGTCAAAAATGAGCGTTTCAGAGCGATTGGAGGCTGTTTTAGCACTGTACAGTCGCCTAAGGCTGAAAAGTGGCTTATGTGAAAAATGAGCGTTTCAGAGCGAGAGCAGCCTGTTTTTGCACTAAGCTGCATTTCACTGAAAAAAGGTCTTTCAAACAGGTTTACTAGCCTGAACTGGTTGAATTTGGATCTTCTTCATGGCAAAGGAGTTTTTACCTGGAATTTCATTCATTAAAGGTGAAAAGTGGCTTATGTCAAAAATGAGCGTTTCAGAGCGATTGGAGGCTGTTTTAGCACTGTACAGTCGCCTAAGGCTGAAAAGTGGCTTATGTGAAAAATGAGCGTTTCAGAGCGAGAGCAGCCTGTTTTTGCACTAAGCTGCATTTCACTGAAAAAAGGTCTTTCAAACAGGTTTACTAGCCTGAACTGGTTGAATTTGGATCTTCTTCATGGCAAAGGAGTTTTTACCTGGAATTTCATTCATTAAAGGTGAAAAGTGGCTTATGTCAAAAATGAGCGTTTCAGAGCGATTGGAGGCTGTTTTAGCACTGTACAGTCGCCTAAGGCTGAAAAGTGGCTTATGTGAAAAATGAGCGTTTCAGAGCGAGAGCAGCCTGTTTTTGCACTAAGCTGCATTTCACTGAAAAAAGGTCTTTCAAACAGGTTTACTAGCCTGAACTGGTTGAATTTGGATCTTCTTCATGGCAAAGGAGTTTTTACCTGGAATTTCATTCATTAAAGGTGAAAAGTGGCTTATGTCAAAAATGAGCGTTTCAGAGCGATTGGAGGCTGTTTTAGCGCTGAAAAGTGGCTTATGTGAAAAATGAGCGTTTCAGAGCGAGAGCAGCCTGTTTTTGCACTAAGCTGCATTTCACTGAAAAAAGGTCTTTCAAACAGGTTTACTAGCCTGAACTGGTTGAATTTGGATCTTCTTCATGGCAAAGGAGTTTTTACCTGGAATTTCATTCATTAAAGGTGAAAAGTGGCTTATGTCAAAAATGAGCGTTTCAGAGCGATTGGAGGCTGTTTTAGCGCTGAAAAGTGGCTTATGTGAAAAATGAGCGTTTCAGAGCGAGAGCAGCCTGTTTTTGCACTAAGCTGCATTTCACTGAAAAAAGGTCTTTCAAACAGGTTTACTAGCCTGAACTGGTTGAATTTGGATCTTCTTCATGGCAAAGGAGTTTTTACCTGGAATTTCATTCATTAAAGGTGAAAAGTGGCTTATGTCAAAAATGAGCGTTTCAGAGCGATTGGAGGCTGTTTTAGCGCTGAAAAGTGGCTTATGTGAAAAATGAGCGTTTCAGAGCGAGAGCAGCCTGTTTTTGCACTAAGCTGCATTTCACTGAAAAAAGGTCTTTCAAACAGGTTTACTAGCCTGAACTGGTTGAATTTGGATCTTATTCATGGCAAAGGAGTTTTTACCTGGAATTTCATTCATTAAAGGTGAAAAGTGGCTTATGTCAAAAATGAGCGTTTCAGAGCGATTGGAGGCTGTTTTAGCGCTGAAAAGTGGCTTATGTGAAAAATGAGCGTTTCAGAGCGAGAGCAGCCTGTTTTTGCACTAAGCTGCATTTCACTGAAAAAAGGTCTTTCAAACAGGTTTACTAGCCTGAACTGGTTGAATTTGGATCTTCTTCATGGCAAAGGAGTTTTTACCTGGAATTTCATTCATTAAAGGTGAAATGTGGCTTATGTCAAAAATGAGCGTTTCAGAGCGATTGGAGGCTGTTTTAGCACTGTACAGTCGCCTAAGGCTGAAAAGTGGCTTATGTGAAAAATGAGCGTTTCAGAGCGAGAGCAGCCTGTTTTTGCACTAAGCTGCATTTCACTGAAAAAAGGTCTTTCAAACAGGTTTACTAGCCTGAACTGGTTGAATTTGGATCTTCTTCATGGCAAAGGAGTTTTTACCTGGAATTTCATTCATTAAAGGTGAAAAGTGGCTTATGTCAAAAATGAGCGTTTCAGAGCGATTGGAGGCTGTTTTAGCACTGTACAGTCGCCTAAGGCTGAAAAGTGGCTTATGTGAAAAATGAGCGTTTCAGAGCGAGAGCAGCCTGTTTTTGCACTAAGCTGCATTTCACTGAAAAAAGGTCTTTCAAACAGGTTTACTAGCCTGAACTGGTTGAATTTGGATCTTCTTCATGGCAAAGGAGTTTTTACCTGGAATTTCATTCATTAAAGGTGAAAAGTGGCTTATGTCAAAAATGAGCGTTTCAGAGCGATTGGAGGCTGTTTTAGCGCTGAAAAGTGGCTTATGTGAAAAATGAGCGTTTCAGAGCGAGAGCAGCCTGTTTTTGCACTAAGCTGCATTTCACTGAAAAAAGGTCTTTCAAACAGGTTTACTAGCCTGAACTGGTTGAATTTGGATCTTCTTCATGGCAAAGGAGTTTTTACCTGGAATTTCATTCATTAAAGGTGAAAAGTGGCTTATGTCAAAAATGAGCGTTTCAGAGCGAGAGCAGCCTGTTTTTGCACTAAGCTGCATTTCACTGAAAAAAGGTCTTTCAAACAGGTTTACTAGCCTGAACTGGTTGAATTTGGATCTTCTTCATGGCAAATGAGTTTTTACCTGGAATTTAATTCATTAAGGCTGAAAAGTGGGTTATGTCAAAAATGAGCGTTTCAGAGCGATAGGAGGCTGTTTTAGCACTGTACAGTCGCCTAAGGCTGAAAAGTGGCTTATGTGAAAAATGAGCGTTTCAGAGCGAGAGGAGGCTGTTTTTGCACTAAGCTGCATTTCACTGAAAAAAGGTCTTTCAAACAGGTTTACTAGCCTGAACTGGTTGAATTTGGATCTTCTTCATGGCAAAGGAGTTTTTACCTGGAATTTCATTCATTAAAGGTGAAATGTGGCTTATGTCAAAAATGAGCGTTTCAGAGCGATTGGAGGCTGTTTTAGCACTGTACAGTCGCCTAAGGCTGAAAAGTGGCTTATGTGAAAAATGAGCGTTTCAGAGCGAGAGCAGCCTGTTTTTGCACTAAGCTGCATTTCACTGAAAAAAGGTCTTTCAAACAGGTTTACTAGCCTGAACTGGTTGAATTTGGATCTTCTTCATGGCAAAGGAGTTTTTACCTGGAATTTCATTCATTAAAGGTGAAAAGTGGCTTATGTCAAAAATGAGCGTTTCAGAGCGATTGGAGGCTGTTTTAGCACTGTACAGTCGCCTAAGGCTGAAAAGTGGCTTATGTGAAAAATGAGCGTTTCAGAGCGAGAGCAGCCTGTTTTTGCACTAAGCTGCATTTCACTGAAAAAAGGTCTTTCAAACAGGTTTACTAGCCTGAACTGGTTGAATTTGGATCTTCTTCATGGCAAAGGAGTTTTTACCTGGAATTTCATTCATTAAAGGTGAAAAGTGGCTTATGTCAAAAATGAGCGTTTCAGAGCGATTGGAGGCTGTTTTAGCGCTGAAAAGTGGCTTATGTGAAAAATGAGCGTTTCAGAGCGAGAGCAGCCTGTTTTTGCACTAAGCTGCATTTCACTGAAAAAAGGTCTTTCAAACAGGTTTACTAGCCTGAACTGGTTGAATTTGGATCTTCTTCATGGCAAAGGAGTTTTTACCTGGAATTTCATTCATTAAAGGTGAAAAGTGGCTTATGTCAAAAATGAGCGTTTCAGAGCGATTGGAGGCTGTTTTAGCGCTGAAAAGTGGCTTATGTGAAAAATGAGCGTTTCAGAGCGAGAGCAGCCTGTTTTTGCACTAAGCTGCATTTCACTGAAAAAAGGTCTTTCAAACAGGTTTACTAGCCTGAACTGGTTGAATTTGGATCTTCTTCATGGCAAAGGAGTTTTTACCTGGAATTTCATTCATTAAAGGTGAAAAGTGGCTTATGTCAAAAATGAGCGTTTCAGAGCGATTGGAGGCTGTTTTAGCGCTGAAAAGTGGCTTATGTGAAAAATGAGCGTTTCAGAGCGAGAGCAGCCTGTTTTTGCACTAAGCTGCATTTCACTGAAAAAAGGTCTTTCAAACAGGTTTACTAGCCTGAACTGGTTGAATTTGGATCTTATTCATGGCAAAGGAGTTTTTACCTGGAATTTCATTCATTAAAGGTGAAAAGTGGCTTATGTCAAAAATGAGCGTTTCAGAGCGATTGGAGGCTGTTTTAGCGCTGAAAAGTGGCTTATGTGAAAAATGAGCGTTTCAGAGCGAGAGCAGCCTGTTTTTGCACTAAGCTGCATTTCACTGAAAAAAGGTCTTTCAAACAGGTTTACTAGCCTGAACTGGTTGAATTTGGATCTTCTTCATGGCAAAGGAGTTTTTACCTGGAATTTCATTCATTAAAGGTGAAAAGTGGCTTATGTCAAAAATGAGCGTTTCAGAGCGAGAGCAGCCTGTTTTTGCACTAAGCTGCATTTCACTGAAAAAAGGTCTTTCAAACAGGTTTACTAGCCTGAACTGGTTGAATTTGGATCTTCTTCATGGCAAATGAGTTTTTACCTGGAATTTAATTCATTAAGGCTGAAAAGTGGGTTATGTCAAAAATGAGCGTTTCAGAGCGATAGGAGGCTGTTTTAGCACTGTACAGTCGCCTAAGGCTGAAAAGTGGCTTATGTGAAAAATGAGCGTTTCAGAGCGAGAGGAGGCTGTTTTTGCACTAAGCTGCATTTCACTGAAAAAAGGTCTTTCAAACAGGTTTACTAGCCTGAACTGGTTGAATTTGGATCTTCTTCATGGCAAAGGAGTTTTTACCTGGAATTTCATTCATTAAAGGTGAAATGTGGCTTATGTCAAAAATGAGCGTTTCAGAGCGATTGGAGGCTGTTTTAGCACTGTACAGTCGCCTAAGGCTGAAAAGTGGCTTATGTGAAAAATGAGCGTTTCAGAGCGAGAGCAGCCTGTTTTTGCACTAAGCTGCATTTCACTGAAAAAAGGTCTTTCAAACAGGTTTACTAGCCTGAACTGGTTGAATTTGGATCTTCTTCATGGCAAAGGAGTTTTTACCTGGAATTTCATTCATTAAAGGTGAAAAGTGGCTTATGTCAAAAATGAGCGTTTCAGAGCGATTGGAGGCTGTTTTAGCACTGTACAGTCGCCTAAGGCTGAAAAGTGGCTTATGTGAAAAATGAGCGTTTCAGAGCGAGAGCAGCCTGTTTTTGCACTAAGCTGCATTTCACTGAAAAAAGGTCTTTCAAACAGGTTTACTAGCCTGAACTGGTTGAATTTGGATCTTCTTCATGGCAAAGGAGTTTTTACCTGGAATTTCATTCATTAAAGGTGAAAAGTGGCTTATGTCAAAAATGAGCGTTTCAGAGCGATTGGAGGCTGTTTTAGCACTGTACAGTCGCCTAAGGCTGAAAAGTGGCTTATGTGAAAAATGAGCGTTTCAGAGCGAGAGCAGCCTGTTTTTGCACTAAGCTGCATTTCACTGAAAAAAGGTCTTTCAAACAGGTTTACTAGCCTGAACTGGTTGAATTTGGATCTTCTTCATGGCAAAGGAGTTTTTACCTGGAATTTCATTCATTAAAGGTGAAAAGTGGCTTATGTCAAAAATGAGCGTTTCAGAGCGATTGGAGGCTGTTTTAGCACTGTACAGTCGCCTAAGGCTGAAAAGTGGCTTATGTGAAAAATGAGCGTTTCAGAGCGATTGGAGGCTGTTTTAGCGCTGAAAAGTGGCTTATGTGAAAAATGAGCGTTTCAGAGCGAGAGCAGCCTGTTTTTGCACTAAGCTGCATTTCACTGAAAAAAGGTCTTTCAAACAGGTTTACTAGCCTGAACTGGTTGAATTTGGATCTTCTTCATGGCAAAGGAGTTTTTACCTGGAATTTCATTCATTAAAGGTGAAAAGTGGCTTATGTCAAAAATGAGCGTTTCAGAGCGATTGGAGGCTGTTTTAGCGCTGAAAAGTGGCTTATGTGAAAAATGAGCGTTTCAGAGCGAGAGCAGCCTGTTTTTGCACTAAGCTGCATTTCACTGAAAAAAGGTCTTTCAAACAGGTTTACTAGCCTGAACTGGTTGAATTTGGATCTTCTTCATGGCAAAGGAGTTTTTACCTGGAATTTCATTCATTAAAGGTGAAAAGTGGCTTATGTCAAAAATGAGCGTTTCAGAGCGATTGGAGGCTGTTTTAGCACTGTACAGTCGCCTAAGGCTGAAAAGTGGCTTATGTGAAAAATGAGCGTTTCAGAGCGAGAGCAGCCTGTTTTTGCACTAAGCTGCATTTCACTGAAAAAAGGTCTTTCAAACAGGTTTACTAGCCTGAACTGGTTGAATTTGGATCTTCTTCATGGCAAAGGAGTTTTTACCTGGAATTTCATTCATTAAAGGTGAAAAGTGGCTTATGTCAAAAATGAGCGTTTCAGAGCGATTGGAGGCTGTTTTAGCACTGTACAGTCGCCTAAGGCTGAAAAGTGGCTTATGTGAAAAATGAGCGTTTCAGAGCGAGAGCAGCCTGTTTTTGCACTAAGCTGCATTTCACTGAAAAAAGGTCTTTCAAACAGGTTTACTAGCCTGAACTGGTTGAATTTGGATCTTCTTCATGGCAAAGGAGTTTTTACCTGGAATTTCATTCATTAAAGGTGAAAAGTGGCTTATGTCAAAAATGAGCGTTTCAGAGCGATTGGAGGCTGTTTTAGCACTGTACAGTCGCCTAAGGCTGAAAAGTGGCTTATGTGAAAAATGAGCGTTTCAGAGCGAGAGCAGCCTGTTTTTGCACTAAGCTGCATTTCACTGAAAAAAGGTCTTTCAAACAGGTTTACTAGCCTGAACTGGTTGAATTTGGATCTTCTTCATGGCAAAGGAGTTTTTACCTGGAATTTCATTCATTAAAGGTGAAAAGTGGCTTATGTCAAAAATGAGCGTTTCAGAGCGATTGGAGGCTGTTTTAGCACTGTACAGTCGCCTAAGGCTGAAAAGTGGCTTATGTGAAAAATGAGCGTTTCAGAGCGAGAGCAGCCTGTTTTTGCACTAAGCTGCATTTCACTGAAAAAAGGTCTTTCAAACAGGTTTACTAGCCTGAACTGGTTGAATTTGGATCTTCTTCATGGCAAAGGAGTTTTTACCTGGAATTTCATTCATTAAAGGTGAAAAGTGGCTTATGTCAAAAATGAGCGTTTCAGAGCGATTGGAGGCTGTTTTAGCACTGTACAGTCGCCTAAGGCTGAAAAGTGGCTTATGTGAAAAATGAGCGTTTCAGAGCGAGAGCAGCCTGTTTTTGCACTAAGCTGCATTTCACTGAAAAAAGGTCTTTCAAACAGGTTTACTAGCCTGAACTGGTTGAATTTGGATCTTCTTCATGGCAAAGGAGTTTTTACCTGGAATTTCATTCATTAAAGGTGAAAAGTGGCTTATGTCAAAAATGAGCGTTTCAGAGCGATTGGAGGCTGTTTTAGCACTGTACAGTCGCCTAAGGCTGAAAAGTGGCTTATGTGAAAAATGAGCGTTTCAGAGCGAGAGCAGCCTGTTTTTGCACTAAGCTGCATTTCACTGAAAAAAGGTCTTTCAAACAGGTTTACTAGCCTGAACTGGTTGAATTTGGATCTTCTTCATGGCAAAGGAGTTTTTACCTGGAATTTCATTCATTAAAGGTGAAAAGTGGCTTATGTCAAAAATGAGCGTTTCAGAGCGATTGGAGGCTGTTTTAGCACTGTACAGTCGCCTAAGGCTGAAAAGTGGCTTATGTGAAAAATGAGCGTTTCAGAGCGAGAGCAGCCTGTTTTTGCACTAAGCTGCATTTCACTGAAAAAAGGTCTTTCAAACAGGTTTACTAGCCTGAACTGGTTGAATTTGGATCTTCTTCATGGCAAAGGAGTTTTTACCTGGAATTTCATTCATTAAAGGTGAAAAGTGGCTTATGTCAAAAATGAGCGTTTCAGAGCGATTGGAGGCTGTTTTAGCACTGTACAGTCGCCTAAGGCTGAAAAGTGGCTTATGTGAAAAATGAGCGTTTCAGAGCGAGAGCAGCCTGTTTTTGCACTAAGCTGCATTTCACTGAAAAAAGGTCTTTCAAACAGGTTTACTAGCCTGAACTGGTTGAATTTGGATCTTCTTCATGGCAAAGGAGTTTTTACCTGGAATTTCATTCATTAAAGGTGAAAAGTGGCTTATGTCAAAAATGAGCGTTTCAGAGCGATTGGAGGCTGTTTTAGCGCTGAAAAGTGGCTTATGTGAAAAATGAGCGTTTCAGAGCGAGAGCAGCCTGTTTTTGCACTAAGCTGCATTTCACTGAAAAAAGGTCTTTCAAACAGGTTTACTAGCCTGAACTGGTTGAATTTGGATCTTCTTCATGGCAAAGGAGTTTTTACCTGGAATTTCATTCATTAAAGGTGAAAAGTGGCTTATGTCAAAAATGAGCGTTTCAGAGCGATTGGAGGCTGTTTTAGCGCTGAAAAGTGGCTTATGTGAAAAATGAGCGTTTCAGAGCGAGAGCAGCCTGTTTTTGCACTAAGCTGCATTTCACTGAAAAAAGGTCTTTCAAACAGGTTTACTAGCCTGAACTGGTTGAATTTGGATCTTCTTCATGGCAAAGGAGTTTTTACCTGGAATTTCATTCATTAAAGGTGAAAAGTGGCTTATGTCAAAAATGAGCGTTTCAGAGCGATTGGAGGCTGTTTTAGCGCTGAAAAGTGGCTTATGTGAAAAATGAGCGTTTCAGAGCGAGAGCAGCCTGTTTTTGCACTAAGCTGCATTTCACTGAAAAAAGGTCTTTCAAACAGGTTTACTAGCCTGAACTGGTTGAATTTGGATCTTCTTCATGGCAAAGGAGTTTTTACCTGGAATTTCATTCATTAAAGGTGAAAAGTGGCTTATGTCAAAAATGAGCGTTTCAGAGCGATTGGAGGCTGTTTTAGCGCTGAAAAGTGGCTTATGTGAAAAATGAGCGTTTCAGAGCGAGAGCAGCCTGTTTTTGCACTAAGCTGCATTTCACTGAAAAAAGGTCTTTCAAACAGGTTTACTAGCCTGAACTGGTTGAATTTGGATCTTCTTCATGGCAAAGGAGTTTTTACCTGGAATTTCATTCATTAAAGGTGAAAAGTGGCTTATGTCAAAAATGAGCGTTTCAGAGCGATTGGAGGCTGTTTTAGCACTGTACAGTCGCCTAAGGCTGAAAAGTGGCTTATGTGAAAAATGAGCGTTTCAGAGCGAGAGCAGCCTGTTTTTGCACTAAGCTGCATTTCACTGAAAAAAGGTCTTTCAAACAGGTTTACTAGCCTGAACTGGTTGAATTTGGATCTTCTTCATGGCAAAGGAGTTTTTACCTGGAATTTCATTCATTAAAGGTGAAAAGTGGCTTATGTCAAAAATGAGCGTTTCAGAGCGATTTTTAGGCTGTTTTAGCACTGTACAGTCGCCTAAGGCTGAAAAGTGGCTTATGTGAAAAATGAGCGTTTCAGAGCGAGAGCAGCCTGTTTTTGCACTAAGCTGCATTTCACTGAAAAAAGGTCTTTCAAACAGGTTTACTAGCCTGAACTGGTTGAATTTGGATCTTCTTCATGGCAAAGGAGTTTTTACCTGGAATTTCATTCATTAAAGGTGAAAAGTGGCTTATGTCAAAAATGAGCGTTTCAGAGCGATTGGAGGCTGTTTTAGCGCTGAAAAGTGGCTTATGTGAAAAATGAGCGTTTCAGAGCGAGAGCAGCCTGTTTTTGCACTAAGCTGCATTTCACTGAAAAAAGGTCTTTCAAACAGGTTTACTAGCCTGAACTGGTTGAATTTGGATCTTCTTCATGGCAAAGGAGTTTTTACCTGGAATTTCATTCATTAAAGGTGAAAAGTGGCTTATGTCAAAAATGAGCGTTTCAGAGCGATTGGAGGCTGTTTTAGCACTGTACAGTCGCCTAAGGCTGAAAAGTGGCTTATGTGAAAAATGAGCGTTTCAGAGCGATTGGAGGCTGTTTTAGCGCTGAAAAGTGGCTTATGTGAAAAATGAGCGTTTCAGAGCGAGAGCAGCCTGTTTTTGCACTAAGCTGCATTTCACTGAAAAAAGGTCTTTCAAACAGGTTTACTAGCCTGAACTGGTTGAATTTGGATCTTCTTCATGGCAAAGGAGTTTTTACCTGGAATTTCATTCATTAAAGTTGAAAAGTGGCTTATGTCAAAAATGAGCGTTTCAGAGCGATTGGAGGCTGTTTTAGCACTGTACAGTCGCCTAAGGCTGAAAAGTGGCTTATGTGAAAAATGAGCGTTTCAGAGCGAGAGCAGCCTGTTTTTGCACTAAGCTGCATTTCACTGAAAAAAGGTCTTTCAAACAGGTTTACTAGCCTGAACTGGTTGAATTTGGATCTTCTTCATGGCAAAGGAGTTTTTACCTGGAATTTCATTCATTAAAGGTGAAAAGTGGCTTATGTCAAAAATGAGCGTTTCAGAGCGATTGGAGGCTGTTTTAGCGCTGAAAAGTGGCTTATGTGAAAAATGAGCGTTTCAGAGCGAGAGCAGCCTGTTTTTGCACTAAGCTGCATTTCACTGAAAAAAGGTCTTTCAAACAGGTTTACTAGCCTGAACTGGTTGAATTTGGATCTTCTTCATGGCAAAGGAGTTTTTACCTGGAATTTCATTCATTAAAGGTGAAAAGTGGCTTATGTCAAAAATGAGCGTTTCAGAGCGATTGGAGGCTGTTTTAGCGCTGAAAAGTGGCTTATGTGAAAAATGAGCGTTTCAGAGCGAGAGCAGCCTGTTTTTGCACTAAGCTGCATTTCACTGAAAAAAGGTCTTTCAAACAGGTTTACTAGCCTGAACTGGTTGAATTTGGATCTTCTTCATGGCAAAGGAGTTTTTACCTGGAATTTCATTCATTAAAGGTGAAAAGTGGCTTATGTCAAAAATGAGCGTTTCAGAGCGATTGGAGGCTGTTTTAGCGCTGAAAAGTGGCTTATGTGAAAAATGAGCGTTTCAGAGCGAGAGCAGCCTGTTTTTGCACTAAGCTGCATTTCACTGAAAAAAGGTCTTTCAAACAGGTTTACTAGCCTGAACTGGTTGAATTTGGATCTTATTCATGGCAAAGGAGTTTTTACCTGGAATTTCATTCATTAAAGGTGAAAAGTGGCTTATGTCAAAAATGAGCGTTTCAGAGCGATTGGAGGCTGTTTTAGCGCTGAAAAGTGGCTTATGTGAAAAATGAGCGTTTCAGAGCGAGAGCAGCCTGTTTTTGCACTAAGCTGCATTTCACTGAAAAAAGGTCTTTCAAACAGGTTTACTAGCCTGAACTGGTTGAATTTGGATCTTCTTCATGGCAAAGGAGTTTTTACCTGGAATTTCATTCATTAAAGGTGAAAAGTGGCTTATGTCAAAAATGAGCGTTTCAGAGCGATTGGAGGCTGTTTTAGCGCTGAAAAGTGGCTTATGTGAAAAATGAGCGTTTCAGAGCGAGAGCAGCCTGTTTTTGCACTAAGCTGCATTTCACTGAAAAAAGGTCTTTCAAACAGGTTTACTAGCCTGAACTGGTTGAATTTGGATCTTCTTCATGGCAAAGGAGTTTTTACCTGGAATTTCATTCATTAAAGGTGAAAAGTGGCTTATGTCAAAAATGAGCGTTTCAGAGCGATTGGAGGCTGTTTTAGCGCTGAAAAGTGGCTTATGTGAAAAATGAGCGTTTCAGAGCGAGAGCAGCCTGTTTTTGCACTAAGCTGCATTTCACTGAAAAAAGGTCTTTCAAACAGGTTTACTAGCCTGAACTGGTTGAATTTGGATCTTCTTCATGGCAAAGGAGTTTTTACCTGGAATTTCATTCATTAAGGCTGAAAAGTGGGTTATGTCAAAAATGAGCGTTTCAGAGCGATAGGAGGCTGTTTTAGCACTGTACAGTCGCCTAAGGCTGAAAAGTGGCTTATGTGAAAAATGAGCGTTTCAGAGCGAGAGCAGCCTGTTTTTGCACTAAGCTGCATTTCACTGAAAAAAGGTCTTTCAAACAGGTTTACTAGCCTGAACTGGTTGAATTTGGATCTTCTTCATGGCAAAGGAGTTTTTACCTGGAATTTCATTCATTAAAGGTGAAAAGTGGCTTATGTCAAAAATGAGCGTTTCAGAGCGATTGGAGGCTGTTTTAGCGCTGAAAAGTGGCTTATGTGAAAAATGAGCGTTTCAGAGCGAGAGCAGCCTGTTTTTGCACTAAGCTGCATTTCACTGAAAAAAGGTCTTTCAAACAGGTTTACTAGCCTGAACTGGTTGAATTTGGATCTTCTTCATGGCAAAGGAGTTTTTACCTGGAATTTCATTCATTAAAAGGTGAAAAGTGGCTTATGTCAAAAATGAGCGTTTCAGAGCGAGAGCAGCCTGTTTTTGCACTAAGCTGCATTTCACTGAAAAAAGGTCTTTCAAACAGGTTTACTAGCCTGAACTGGTTGAATTTGGATCTTCTTCATGGCAAATGAGTTTTTACCTGGAATTTAATTCATTAAGGCTGAAAAGTGGGTTATGTCAAAAATGAGCGTTTCAGAGCGATAGGAGGCTGTTTTAGCACTGTACAGTCGCCTAAGGCTGAAAAGTGGCTTATGTGAAAAATGAGCGTTTCAGAGCGAGAGGAGGCTGTTTTTGCACTAAGCTGCATTTCACTGAAAAAAGGTCTTTCAAACAGGTTTACTAGCCTGAACTGGTTGAATTTGGATCTTCTTCATGGCAAAGGAGTTTTTACCTGGAATTTCATTCATTAAAGGTGAAATGTGGCTTATGTCAAAAATGAGCGTTTCAGAGCGATTGGAGGCTGTTTTAGCACTGTACAGTCGCCTAAGGCTGAAAAGTGGCTTATGTGAAAAATGAGCGTTTCAGAGCGAGAGCAGCCTGTTTTTGCACTAAGCTGCATTTCACTGAAAAAAGGTCTTTCAAACAGGTTTACTAGCCTGAACTGGTTGAATTTGGATCTTCTTCATGGCAAAGGAGTTTTTACCTGGAATTTCATTCATTAAAGGTGAAAAGTGGCTTATGTCAAAAATGAGCGTTTCAGAGCGATTGGAGGCTGTTTTAGCGCTGAAAAGTGGCTTATGTGAAAAATGAGCGTTTCAGAGCGAGAGCAGCCTGTTTTTGCACTAAGCTGCATTTCACTGAAAAAAGGTCTTTCAAACAGGTTTACTAGCCTGAACTGGTTGAATTTGGATCTTCTTCATGGCAAAGGAGTTTTTACCTGGAATTTCATTCATTAAAGGTGAAAAGTGGCTTATGTCAAAAATGAGCGTTTCAGAGCGATTGGAGGCTGTTTTAGCGCTGAAAAGTGGCTTATGTGAAAAATGAGCGTTTCAGAGCGAGAGCAGCCTGTTTTTGCACTAAGCTGCATTTCACTGAAAAAAGGTCTTTCAAACAGGTTTACTAGCCTGAACTGGTTGAATTTGGATCTTCTTCATGGCAAAGGAGTTTTTACCTGGAATTTCATTCATTAAAGGTGAAAAGTGGCTTATGTCAAAAATGAGCGTTTCAGAGCGATTGGAGGCTGTTTTAGCGCTGAAAAGTGGCTTATGTGAAAAATGAGCGTTTCAGAGCGAGAGCAGCCTGTTTTTGCACTAAGCTGCATTTCACTGAAAAAAGGTCTTTCAAACAGGTTTACTAGCCTGAACTGGTTGAATTTGGATCTTATTCATGGCAAAGGAGTTTTTACCTGGAATTTCATTCATTAAAGGTGAAAAGTGGCTTATGTCAAAAATGAGCGTTTCAGAGCGAGAGCAGCCTGTTTTTGCACTAAGCTGCATTTCACTGAAAAAAGGTCTTTCAAACAGGTTTACTAGCCTGAACTGGTTGAATTTGGATCTTCTTCATGGCAAATGAGTTTTTACCTGGAATTTAATTCATTAAGGCTGAAAAGTGGGTTATGTCAAAAATGAGCGTTTCAGAGCGATAGGAGGCTGTTTTAGCACTGTACAGTCGCCTAAGGCTGAAAAGTGGCTTATGTGAAAAATGAGCGTTTCAGAGCGAGAGGAGGCTGTTTTTGCACTAAGCTGCATTTCACTGAAAAAAGGTCTTTCAAACAGGTTTACTAGCCTGAACTGGTTGAATTTGGATCTTCTTCATGGCAAAGGAGTTTTTACCTGGAATTTCATTCATTAAAGGTGAAATGTGGCTTATGTCAAAAATGAGCGTTTCAGAGCGATTGGAGGCTGTTTTAGCACTGTACAGTCGCCTAAGGCTGAAAAGTGGCTTATGTGAAAAATGAGCGTTTCAGAGCGAGAGCAGCCTGTTTTTGCACTAAGCTGCATTTCACTGAAAAAAGGTCTTTCAAACAGGTTTACTAGCCTGAACTGGTTGAATTTGGATCTTCTTCATGGCAAAGGAGTTTTTACCTGGAATTTCATTCATTAAAGGTGAAAAGTGGCTTATGTCAAAAATGAGCGTTTCAGAGCGATTGGAGGCTGTTTTAGCGCTGAAAAGTGGCTTATGTGAAAAATGAGCGTTTCAGAGCGAGAGCAGCCTGTTTTTGCACTAAGCTGCATTTCACTGAAAAAAGGTCTTTCAAACAGGTTTACTAGCCTGAACTGGTTGAATTTGGATCTTCTTCATGGCAAAGGAGTTTTTACCTGGAATTTCATTCATTAAAGGTGAAAAGTGGCTTATGTCAAAAATGAGCGTTTCAGAGCGATTGGAGGCTGTTTTAGCGCTGAAAAGTGGCTTATGTGAAAAATGAGCGTTTCAGAGCGAGAGCAGCCTGTTTTTGCACTAAGCTGCATTTCACTGAAAAAAGGTCTTTCAAACAGGTTTACTAGCCTGAACTGGTTGAATTTGGATCTTCTTCATGGCAAAGGAGTTTTTACCTGGAATTTCATTCATTAAAGTTGAAAAGTGGCTTATGTCAAAAATGAGCGTTTCAGAGCGATTGGAGGCTGTTTTAGCACTGTACAGTCGCCTAAGGCTGAAAAGTGGCTTATGTGAAAAATGAGCGTTTCAGAGCGAGAGCAGCCTGTTTTTGCACTAAGCTGCATTTCACTGAAAAAAGGTCTTTCAAACAGGTTTACTAGCCTGAACTGGTTGAATTTGGATCTTCTTCATGGCAAAGGAGTTTTTACCTGGAATTTCATTCATTAAAGGTGAAAAGTGGCTTATGTCAAAAATGAGCGTTTCACAGCGATTGGAGGCTGTTTTAGCACTGTACAGTCGCCTAAGGCTGAAAAGTGGCTTATGTGAAAAATGAGCGTTTCAGAGCGATTGGAGGCTGTTTTAGCGCTGAAAAGTGGCTTATGTGAAAAATGAGCGTTTCAGAGCGAGAGCAGCCTGTTTTTGCACTAAGCTGCATTTCACTGAAAAAAGGTCTTTCAAACAGGTTTACTAGCCTGAACTGGTTGAATTTGGATCTTCTTCATGGCAAAGGAGTTTTTACCTGGAATTTCATTCATTAAAGTTGAAAAGTGGCTTATGTCAAAAATGAGCGTTTCAGAGCGATTGGAGGCTGTTTTAGCACTGTACAGTCGCCTAAGGCTGAAAAGTGGCTTATGTGAAAAATGAGCGTTTCAGAGCGAGAGCAGCCTGTTTTTGCACTAAGCTGCATTTCACTGAAAAAAGGTCTTTCAAACAGGTTTACTAGCCTGAACTGGTTGAATTTGGATCTTCTTCATGGCAAAGGAGTTTTTACCTGGAATTTCATTCATTAAAGGTGAAATGTGGCTTATGTCAAAAATGAGCGTTTCAGAGCGATTGGAGGCTGTTTTAGCACTGTACAGTCGCCTAAGGCTGAAAAGTGGCTTATGTGAAAAATGAGCGTTTCAGAGCGAGAGCAGCCTGTTTTTGCACTAAGCTGCATTTCACTGAAAAAAGGTCTTTCAAACAGGTTTACTAGCCTGAACTGGTTGAATTTGGATCTTCTTCATGGCAAAGGAGTTTTTACCTGGAATTTCATTCATTAAAGGTGAAAAGTGGCTTATGTCAAAAATGAGCGTTTCAGAGCGATTGGAGGCTGTTTTAGCACTGTACAGTCGCCTAAGGCTGAAAAGTGGCTTATGTGAAAAATGAGCGTTTCAGAGCGAGAGCAGCCTGTTTTTGCACTAAGCTGCATTTCACTGAAAAAAGGTCTTTCAAACAGGTTTACTAGCCTGAACTGGTTGAATTTGGATCTTCTTCATGGCAAAGGAGTTTTTACCTGGAATTTCATTCATTAAAGGTGAAAAGTGGCTTATGTCAAAAATGAGCGTTTCAGAGCGATTGGAGGCTGTTTTAGCGCTGAAAAGTGGCTTATGTGAAAAATGAGCGTTTCAGAGCGAGAGCAGCCTGTTTTTGCACTAAGCTGCATTTCACTGAAAAAAGGTCTTTCAAACAGGTTTACTAGCCTGAACTGGTTGAATTTGGATCTTCTTCATGGCAAAGGAGTTTTTACCTGGAATTTCATTCATTAAAGGTGAAAAGTGGCTTATGTCAAAAATGAGCGTTTCAGAGCGATTGGAGGCTGTTTTAGCACTGTACAGTCGCCTAAGGCTGAAAAGTGGCTTATGTGAAAAATGAGCGTTTCAGAGCGAGAGCAGCCTGTTTTTGCACTAAGCTGCATTTCACTGAAAAAAGGTCTTTCAAACAGGTTTACTAGCCTGAACTGGTTGAATTTGGATCTTCTTCATGGCAAAGGAGTTTTTACCTGGAATTTCATTCATTAAAGGTGAAAAGTGGCTTATGTCAAAAATGAGCGTTTCAGAGCGATTGGAGGCTGTTTTAGCGCTGAAAAGTGGCTTATGTGAAAAATGAGCGTTTCAGAGCGAGAGCAGCCTGTTTTTGCACTAAGCTGCATTTCACTGAAAAAAGGTCTTTCAAACAGGTTTACTAGCCTGAACTGGTTGAATTTGGATCTTCTTCATGGCAAAGGAGTTTTTACCTGGAATTTCATTCATTAAAGGTGAAAAGTGGCTTATGTCAAAAATGAGCGTTTCAGAGCGATTGGAGGCTGTTTTAGCGCTGAAAAGTGGCTTATGTGAAAAATGAGCGTTTCAGAGCGAGAGCAGCCTGTTTTTGCACTAAGCTGCATTTCACTGAAAAAAGGTCTTTCAAACAGGTTTACTAGCCTGAACTGGTTGAATTTGGATCTTCTTCATGGCAAAGGAGTTTTTACCTGGAATTTCATTCATTAAAGGTGAAAAGTGGCTTATGTCAAAAATGAGCGTTTCAGAGCGATTGGAGGCTGTTTTAGCGCTGAAAAGTGGCTTATGTGAAAAATGAGCGTTTCAGAGCGAGAGCAGCCTGTTTTTGCACTAAGCTGCATTTCACTGAAAAAAGGTCTTTCAAACAGGTTTACTAGCCTGAACTGGTTGAATTTGGATCTTATTCATGGCAAAGGAGTTTTTACCTGGAATTTCATTCATTAAAGGTGAAAAGTGGCTTATGTCAAAAATGAGCGTTTCAGAGCGATTGGAGGCTGTTTTAGCGCTGAAAAGTGGCTTATGTGAAAAATGAGCGTTTCAGAGCGAGAGCAGCCTGTTTTTGCACTAAGCTGCATTTCACTGAAAAAAGGTCTTTCAAACAGGTTTACTAGCCTGAACTGGTTGAATTTGGATCTTATTCATGGCAAAGGAGTTTTTACCTGGAATTTCATTCATTAAAGGTGAAAAGTGGCTTATGTGAAAAATGAGCGTTTCAGAGCGAGAGCAGCCTGTTTTTGCACTAAGCTGCATTTCACTGAAAAAAGGTCTTTCAAACAGGTTTACTAGCCTGAACTGGTTGAATTTGGATCTTCTTCATGGCAAAGGAGTTTTTACCTGGAATTTCATTCATTAAAGGTGAAAAGTGGCTTATGTCAAAAATGAGCGTTTCAGAGCGATTGGAGGCTGTTTTAGCGCTGAAAAGTGGCTTATGTGAAAAATGAGCGTTTCAGAGCGAGAGCAGCCTGTTTTTGCACTAAGCTGCATTTCACTGAAAAAAGGTCTTTCAAACAGGTTTACTAGCCTGAACTGGTTGAATTTGGATCTTCTTCATGGCAAAGGAGTTTTTACCTGGAATTTCATTCATTAAAGGTGAAAAGTGGCTTATGTCAAAAATGAGCGTTTCAGAGCGATTGGAGGCTGTTTTAGCGCTGAAAAGTGGCTTATGTGAAAAATGAGCGTTTCAGAGCGAGAGCAGCCTGTTTTTGCACTAAGCTGCATTTCACTGAAAAAAGGTCTTTCAAACAGGTTTACTAGCCTGAACTGGTTGAATTTGGATCTTCTTCATGGCAAAGGAGTTTTTACCTGGAATTTCATTCATTAAAGGTGAAATGTGGCTTATGTCAAAAATGAGCGTTTCAGAGCGATTGGAGGCTGTTTTAGCACTGTACAGTCGCCTAAGGCTGAAAAGTGGCTTATGTGAAAAATGAGCGTTTCAGAGCGAGAGCAGCCTGTTTTTGCACTAAGCTGCATTTCACTGAAAAAAGGTCTTTCAAACAGGTTTACTAGCCTGAACTGGTTGAATTTGGATCTTCTTCATGGCAAAGGAGTTTTTACCTGGAATTTCATTCATTAAAGGTGAAAAGTGGCTTATGTCAAAAATGAGCGTTTCAGAGCGATTGGAGGCTGTTTTAGCACTGTACAGTCGCCTAAGGCTGAAAAGTGGCTTATGTGAAAAATGAGCGTTTCAGAGCGAGAGCAGCCTGTTTTTGCACTAAGCTGCATTTCACTGAAAAAAGGTCTTTCAAACAGGTTTACTAGCCTGAACTGGTTGAATTTGGATCTTCTTCATGGCAAAGGAGTTTTTACCTGGAATTTCATTCATTAAAGGTGAAAAGTGGCTTATGTCAAAAATGAGCGTTTCAGAGCGATTGGAGGCTGTTTTAGCGCTGAAAAGTGGCTTATGTGAAAAATGAGCGTTTCAGAGCGAGAGCAGCCTGTTTTTGCACTAAGCTGCATTTCACTGAAAAAAGGTCTTTCAAACAGGTTTACTAGCCTGAACTGGTTGAATTTGGATCTTCTTCATGGCAAAGGAGTTTTTACCTGGAATTTCATTCATTAAAGGTGAAAAGTGGCTTATGTCAAAAATGAGCGTTTCAGAGCGAGAGCAGCCTGTTTTTGCACTAAGCTGCATTTCACTGAAAAAAGGTCTTTCAAACAGGTTTACTAGCCTGAACTGGTTGAATTTGGATCTTCTTCATGGCAAAGGAGTTTTTACCTGGAATTTCATTCATTAAAGGTGAAAAGTGGCTTATGTCAAAAATGAGCGTTTCAGAGCGATTGGAGGCTGTTTTAGCACTGTACAGTCGCCTAAGGCTGAAAAGTGGCTTATGTGAAAAATGAGCGTTTCAGAGCGAGAGCAGCCTGTTTTTGCACTAAGCTGCATTTCACTGAAAAAAGGTCTTTCAAACAGGTTTACTAGCCTGAACTGGTTGAATTTGGATCTTCTTCATGGCAAAGGAGTTTTTACCTGGAATTTCATTCATTAAAGGTGAAAAGTGGCTTATGTCAAAAATGAGCGTTTCAGAGCGATTGGAGGCTGTTTTAGCACTGTACAGTCGCCTAAGGCTGAAAAGTGGCTTATGTGAAAAATGAGCGTTTCAGAGCGAGAGCAGCCTGTTTTTGCACTAAGCTGCATTTCACTGAAAAAAGGTCTTTCAAACAGGTTTACTAGCCTGAACTGGTTGAATTTGGATCTTCTTCATGGCAAAGGAGTTTTTACCTGGAATTTCATTCATTAAAGGTGAAAAGTGGCTTATGTCAAAAATGAGCGTTTCAGAGCGATTGGAGGCTGTTTTAGCGCTGAAAAGTGGCTTATGTGAAAAATGAGCGTTTCAGAGCGAGAGCAGCCTGTTTTTGCACTAAGCTGCATTTCACTGAAAAAAGGTCTTTCAAACAGGTTTACTAGCCTGAACTGGTTGAATTTGGATCTTCTTCATGGCAAAGGAGTTTTTACCTGGAATTTCATTCATTAAAGGTGAAAAGTGGCTTATGTCAAAAATGAGCGTTTCAGAGCGATTGGAGGCTGTTTTAGCACTGTACAGTCGCCTAAGGCTGAAAAGTGGCTTATGTGAAAAATGAGCGTTTCAGAGCGAGAGCAGCCTGTTTTTGCACTAAGCTGCATTTCACTGAAAAAAGGTCTTTCAAACAGGTTTACTAGCCTGAACTGGTTGAATTTGGATCTTCTTCATGGCAAAGGAGTTTTTACCTGGAATTTCATTCATTAAAGGTGAAAAGTGGCTTATGTCAAAAATGAGCGTTTCAGAGCGATTGGAGGCTGTTTTAGCGCTGAAAAGTGGCTTATGTGAAAAATGAGCGTTTCAGAGCGAGAGCAGCCTGTTTTTGCACTAAGCTGCATTTCACTGAAAAAAGGTCTTTCAAACAGGTTTACTAGCCTGAACTGGTTGAATTTGGATCTTCTTCATGGCAAAGGAGTTTTTACCTGGAATTTCATTCATTAAAGGTGAAAAGTGGCTTATGTCAAAAATGAGCGTTTCAGAGCGATTGGAGGCTGTTTTAGCGCTGAAAAGTGGCTTATGTGAAAAATGAGCGTTTCAGAGCGAGAGCAGCCTGTTTTTGCACTAAGCTGCATTTCACTGAAAAAAGGTCTTTCAAACAGGTTTACTAGCCTGAACTGGTTGAATTTGGATCTTCTTCATGGCAAAGGAGTTTTTACCTGGAATTTCATTCATTAAAGGTGAAAAGTGGCTTATGTCAAAAATGAGCGTTTCAGAGCGATTGGAGGCTGTTTTAGCGCTGAAAAGTGGCTTATGTGAAAAATGAGCGTTTCAGAGCGAGAGCAGCCTGTTTTTGCACTAAGCTGCATTTCACTGAAAAAAGGTCTTTCAAACAGGTTTACTAGCCTGAACTGGTTGAATTTGGATCTTATTCATGGCAAAGGAGTTTTTACCTGGAATTTCATTCATTAAAGGTGAAAAGTGGCTTATGTCAAAAATGAGCGTTTCAGAGCGATTGGAGGCTGTTTTAGCGCTGAAAAGTGGCTTATGTGAAAAATGAGCGTTTCAGAGCGAGAGCAGCCTGTTTTTGCACTAAGCTGCATTTCACTGAAAAAAGGTCTTTCAAACAGGTTTACTAGCCTGAACTGGTTGAATTTGGATCTTATTCATGGCAAAGGAGTTTTTACCTGGAATTTCATTCATTAAAGGTGAAAAGTGGCTTATGTGAAAAATGAGCGTTTCAGAGCGAGAGCAGCCTGTTTTTGCACTAAGCTGCATTTCACTGAAAAAAGGTCTTTCAAACAGGTTTACTAGCCTGAACTGGTTGAATTTGGATCTTCTTCATGGCAAAGGAGTTTTTACCTGGAATTTCATTCATTAAAGGTGAAAAGTGGCTTATGTCAAAAATGAGCGTTTCAGAGCGATTGGAGGCTGTTTTAGCGCTGAAAAGTGGCTTATGTGAAAAATGAGCGTTTCAGAGCGAGAGCAGCCTGTTTTTGCACTAAGCTGCATTTCACTGAAAAAAGGTCTTTCAAACAGGTTTACTAGCCTGAACTGGTTGAATTTGGATCTTCTTCATGGCAAAGGAGTTTTTACCTGGAATTTCATTCATTAAAGGTGAAAAGTGGCTTATGTCAAAAATGAGCGTTTCAGAGCGATTGGAGGCTGTTTTAGCGCTGAAAAGTGGCTTATGTGAAAAATGAGCGTTTCAGAGCGAGAGCAGCCTGTTTTTGCACTAAGCTGCATTTCACTGAAAAAAGGTCTTTCAAACAGGTTTACTAGCCTGAACTGGTTGAATTTGGATCTTCTTCATGGCAAAGGAGTTTTTACCTGGAATTTCATTCATTAAAGGTGAAAAGTGGCTTATGTCAAAAATGAGCGTTTCAGAGCGATTGGAGGCTGTTTTAGCGCTGAAAAGTGGCTTATGTGAAAAATGAGCGTTTCAGAGCGAGAGCAGCCTGTTTTTGCACTAAGCTGCATTTCACTGAAAAAAGGTCTTTCAAACAGGTTTACTAGCCTGAACTGGTTGAATTTGGATCTTCTTCATGGCAAAGGAGTTTTTACCTGGAATTTCATTCATTAAAGGTGAAATGTGGCTTATGTCAAAAATGAGCGTTTCAGAGCGATTGGAGGCTGTTTTAGCACTGTACAGTCGCCTAAGGCTGAAAAGTGGCTTATGTGAAAAATGAGCGTTTCAGAGCGAGAGCAGCCTGTTTTTGCACTAAGCTGCATTTCACTGAAAAAAGGTCTTTCAAACAGGTTTACTAGCCTGAACTGGTTGAATTTGGATCTTCTTCATGGCAAAGGAGTTTTTACCTGGAATTTCATTCATTAAAGGTGAAAAGTGGCTTATGTCAAAAATGAGCGTTTCAGAGCGATTGGAGGCTGTTTTAGCACTGTACAGTCGCCTAAGGCTGAAAAGTGGCTTATGTGAAAAATGAGCGTTTCAGAGCGAGAGCAGCCTGTTTTTGCACTAAGCTGCATTTCACTGAAAAAAGGTCTTTCAAACAGGTTTACTAGCCTGAACTGGTTGAATTTGGATCTTCTTCATGGCAAAGGAGTTTTTACCTGGAATTTCATTCATTAAAGGTGAAAAGTGGCTTATGTCAAAAATGAGCGTTTCAGAGCGATTGGAGGCTGTTTTAGCGCTGAAAAGTGGCTTATGTGAAAAATGAGCGTTTCAGAGCGAGAGCAGCCTGTTTTTGCACTAAGCTGCATTTCACTGAAAAAAGGTCTTTCAAACAGGTTTACTAGCCTGAACTGGTTGAATTTGGATCTTCTTCATGGCAAAGGAGTTTTTACCTGGAATTTCATTCATTAAAGGTGAAAAGTGGCTTATGTCAAAAATGAGCGTTTCAGAGCGAGAGCAGCCTGTTTTTGCACTAAGCTGCATTTCACTGAAAAAAGGTCTTTCAAACAGGTTTACTAGCCTGAACTGGTTGAATTTGGATCTTCTTCATGGCAAATGAGTTTTTACCTGGAATTTAATTCATTAAGGCTGAAAAGTGGGTTATGTCAAAAATGAGCGTTTCAGAGCGATAGGAGGCTGTTTTAGCACTGTACAGTCGCCTAAGGCTGAAAAGTGGCTTATGTGAAAAATGAGCGTTTCAGAGCGAGAGGAGGCTGTTTTTGCACTAAGCTGCATTTCACTGAAAAAAGGTCTTTCAAACAGGTTTACTAGCCTGAACTGGTTGAATTTGGATCTTCTTCATGGCAAAGGAGTTTTTACCTGGAATTTCATTCATTAAAGGTGAAATGTGGCTTATGTCAAAAATGAGCGTTTCAGAGCGATTGGAGGCTGTTTTAGCACTGTACAGTCGCCTAAGGCTGAAAAGTGGCTTATGTG
Source organism: Pagrus pagrus (assembly GCF_965226575.1). Taxonomy (NCBI): domain Eukaryota; kingdom Metazoa; phylum Chordata; class Actinopteri; order Spariformes; family Sparidae; genus Pagrus; species Pagrus pagrus. Next base: position 51,784 of record NW_028175188.1, on the reverse strand, counting down.
AAAAATGAGCGTTTCAGAGCGAGAGCAGCCTGTTTTTGCACTAAGCTGCATTTCACTGAAAAAAGGTCTTTCAAACAGGTTTACTAGCCTGAACTGGTTGAATTTGGATCTTCTTCATGGCAAAGGAGTTTTTACCTGGAATTTCATTCATTAAAGGTGAAAAGTGGCTTATGTCAAAAATGAGCGTTTCAGAGCGATTGGAGGCTGTTTTAGCACTGTACAGTCGCCTAAGGCTGAAAAGTGGCTTATGTGAAAAATGAGCGTTTCAGAGCGAGAGCAGCCTGTTTTTGCACTAAGCTGCATTTCACTGAAAAAAGGTCTTTCAAACAGGTTTACTAGCCTGAACTGGTTGAATTTGGATCTTCTTCATGGCAAAGGAGTTTTTACCTGGAATTTCATTCATTAAAGGTGAAAAGTGGCTTATGTCAAAAATGAGCGTTTCAGAGCGATTGGAGGCTGTTTTAGCGCTGAAAAGTGGCTTATGTGAAAAATGAGCGTTTCAGAGCGAGAGCAGCCTGTTTTTGCACTAAGCTGCATTTCACTGAAAAAAGGTCTTTCAAACAGGTTTACTAGCCTGAACTGGTTGAATTTGGATCTTCTTCATGGCAAAGGAGTTTTTACCTGGAATTTCATTCATTAAAGGTGAAAAGTGGCTTATGTCAAAAATGAGCGTTTCAGAGCGATTGGAGGCTGTTTTAGCACTGTACAGTCGCCTAAGGCTGAAAAGTGGCTTATGTGAAAAATGAGCGTTTCAGAGCGAGAGCAGCCTGTTTTTGCACTAAGCTGCATTTCACTGAAAAAAGGTCTTTCAAACAGGTTTACTAGCCTGAACTGGTTGAATTTGGATCTTCTTCATGGCAAAGGAGTTTTTACCTGGAATTTCATTCATTAAAGGTGAAAAGTGGCTTATGTCAAAAATGAGCGTTTCAGAGCGATTGGAGGCTGTTTTAGCACTGTACAGTCGCCTAAGGCTGAAAAGTGGCTTATGTGAAAAATGAGCGTTTCAGAGCGAGAGCAGCCTGTTTTTGCACTAAGCTGCATTTCACTGAAAAAAGGTCTTTCAAACAGGTTTACTAGCCTGAACTGGTTGAATTTGGATCTTCTTCATGGCAAAGGAGTTTTTACCTGGAATTTCATTCATTAAAGGTGAAAAGTGGCTTATGTCAAAAATGAGCGTTTCAGAGCGATTGGAGGCTGTTTTAGCGCTGAAAAGTGGCTTATGTGAAAAATGAGCGTTTCAGAGCGAGAGCAGCCTGTTTTTGCACTAAGCTGCATTTCACTGAAAAAAGGTCTTTCAAACAGGTTTACTAGCCTGAACTGGTTGAATTTGGATCTTCTTCATGGCAAAGGAGTTTTTACCTGGAATTTCATTCATTAAAGGTGAAAAGTGGCTTATGTCAAAAATGAGCGTTTCAGAGCGATTGGAGGCTGTTTTAGCACTGTACAGTCGCCTAAGGCTGAAAAGTGGCTTATGTGAAAAATGAGCGTTTCAGAGCGAGAGCAGCCTGTTTTTGCACTAAGCTGCATTTCACTGAAAAAAGGTCTTTCAAACAGGTTTACTAGCCTGAACTGGTTGAATTTGGATCTTCTTCATGGCAAAGGAGTTTTTACCTGGAATTTCATTCATTAAAGGTGAAAAGTGGCTTATGTCAAAAATGAGCGTTTCAGAGCGATTGGAGGCTGTTTTAGCGCTGAAAAGTGGCTTATGTGAAAAATGAGCGTTTCAGAGCGAGAGCAGCCTGTTTTTGCACTAAGCTGCATTTCACTGAAAAAAGGTCTTTCAAACAGGTTTACTAGCCTGAACTGGTTGAATTTGGATCTTCTTCATGGCAAAGGAGTTTTTACCTGGAATTTCATTCATTAAAGGTGAAAAGTGGCTTATGTCAAAAATGAGCGTTTCAGAGCGATTGGAGGCTGTTTTAGCGCTGAAAAGTGGCTTATGTGAAAAATGAGCGTTTCAGAGCGAGAGCAGCCTGTTTTTGCACTAAGCTGCATTTCACTGAAAAAAGGTCTTTCAAACAGGTTTACTAGCCTGAACTGGTTGAATTTGGATCTTCTTCATGGCAAAGGAGTTTTTACCTGGAATTTCATTCATTAAAGGTGAAAAGTGGCTTATGTCAAAAATGAGCGTTTCAGAGCGATTGGAGGCTGTTTTAGCGCTGAAAAGTGGCTTATGTGAAAAATGAGCGTTTCAGAGCGAGAGCAGCCTGTTTTTGCACTAAGCTGCATTTCACTGAAAAAAGGTCTTTCAAACAGGTTTACTAGCCTGAACTGGTTGAATTTGGATCTTATTCATGGCAAAGGAGTTTTTACCTGGAATTTCATTCATTAAAGGTGAAAAGTGGCTTATGTCAAAAATGAGCGTTTCAGAGCGATTGGAGGCTGTTTTAGCGCTGAAAAGTGGCTTATGTGAAAAATGAGCGTTTCAGAGCGAGAGCAGCCTGTTTTTGCACTAAGCTGCATTTCACTGAAAAAAGGTCTTTCAAACAGGTTTACTAGCCTGAACTGGTTGAATTTGGATCTTATTCATGGCAAAGGAGTTTTTACCTGGAATTTCATTCATTAAAGGTGAAAAGTGGCTTATGTCAAAAATGAGCGTTTCAGAGCGATTGGAGGCTGTTTTAGCGCTGAAAAGTGGCTTATGTGAAAAATGAGCGTTTCAGAGCGAGAGCAGCCTGTTTTTGCACTAAGCTGCATTTCACTGAAAAAAGGTCTTTCAAACAGGTTTACTAGCCTGAACTGGTTGAATTTGGATCTTATTCATGGCAAAGGAGTTTTTACCTGGAATTTCATTCATTAAAGGTGAAAAGTGGCTTATGTCAAAAATGAGCGTTTCAGAGCGATTGGAGGCTGTTTTAGCGCTGAAAAGTGGCTTATGTGAAAAATGAGCGTTTCAGAGCGAGAGCAGCCTGTTTTTGCACTAAGCTGCATTTCACTGAAAAAAGGTCTTTCAAACAGGTTTACTAGCCTGAACTGGTTGAATTTGGATCTTCTTCATGGCAAAGGAGTTTTTACCTGGAATTTCATTCATTAAAGGTGAAATGTGGCTTATGTCAAAAATGAGCGTTTCAGAGCGATTGGAGGCTGTTTTAGCACTGTACAGTCGCCTAAGGCTGAAAAGTGGCTTATGTGAAAAATGAGCGTTTCAGAGCGAGAGCAGCCTGTTTTTGCACTAAGCTGCATTTCACTGAAAAAAGGTCTTTCAAACAGGTTTACTAGCCTGAACTGGTTGAATTTGGATCTTCTTCATGGCAAAGGAGTTTTTACCTGGAATTTCATTCATTAAAGGTGAAAAGTGGCTTATGTCAAAAATGAGCGTTTCAGAGCGATTGGAGGCTGTTTTAGCGCTGAAAAGTGGCTTATGTGAAAAATGAGCGTTTCAGAGCGAGAGCAGCCTGTTTTTGCACTAAGCTGCATTTCACTGAAAAAAGGTCTTTCAAACAGGTTTACTAGCCTGAACTGGTTGAATTTGGATCTTCTTCATGGCAAAGGAGTTTTTACCTGGAATTTCATTCATTAAAGGTGAAAAGTGGCTTATGTCAAAAATGAGCGTTTCAGAGCGATTGGAGGCTGTTTTAGCACTGTACAGTCGCCTAAGGCTGAAAAGTGGCTTATGTGAAAAATGAGCGTTTCAGAGCGAGAGCAGCCTGTTTTTGCACTAAGCTGCATTTCACTGAAAAAAGGTCTTTCAAACAGGTTTACTAGCCTGAACTGGTTGAATTTGGATCTTCTTCATGGCAAAGGAGTTTTTACCTGGAATTTCATTCATTAAAGGTGAAAAGTGGCTTATGTCAAAAATGAGCGTTTCAGAGCGATTGGAGGCTGTTTTAGCGCTGAAAAGTGGCTTATGTGAAAAATGAGCGTTTCAGAGCGAGAGCAGCCTGTTTTTGCACTAAGCTGCATTTCACTGAAAAAAGGTCTTTCAAACAGGTTTACTAGCCTGAACTGGTTGAATTTGGATCTTCTTCATGGCAAAGGAGTTTTTACCTGGAATTTCATTCATTAAAGGTGAAAAGTGGCTTATGTCAAAAATGAGCGTTTCAGAGCGATTGGAGGCTGTTTTAGCGCTGAAAAGTGGCTTATGTGAAAAATGAGCGTTTCAGAGCGAGAGCAGCCTGTTTTTGCACTAAGCTGCATTTCACTGAAAAAAGGTCTTTCAAACAGGTTTACTAGCCTGAACTGGTTGAATTTGGATCTTCTTCATGGCAAAGGAGTTTTTACCTGGAATTTCATTCATTAAAGGTGAAAAGTGGCTTATGTCAAAAATGAGCGTTTCAGAGCGATTGGAGGCTGTTTTAGCGCTGAAAAGTGGCTTATGTGAAAAATGAGCGTTTCAGAGCGAGAGCAGCCTGTTTTTGCACTAAGCTGCATTTCACTGAAAAAAGGTCTTTCAAACAGGTTTACTAGCCTGAACTGGTTGAATTTGGATCTTATTCATGGCAAAGGAGTTTTTACCTGGAATTTCATTCATTAAAGGTGAAAAGTGGCTTATGTCAAAAATGAGCGTTTCAGAGCGATTGGAGGCTGTTTTAGCGCTGAAAAGTGGCTTATGTGAAAAATGAGCGTTTCAGAGCGAGAGCAGCCTGTTTTTGCACTAAGCTGCATTTCACTGAAAAAAGGTCTTTCAAACAGGTTTACTAGCCTGAACTGGTTGAATTTGGATCTTATTCATGGCAAAGGAGTTTTTACCTGGAATTTCATTCATTAAAGGTGAAAAGTGGCTTATGTCAAAAATGAGCGTTTCAGAGCGATTGGAGGCTGTTTTAGCGCTGAAAAGTGGCTTATGTGAAAAATGAGCGTTTCAGAGCGAGAGCAGCCTGTTTTTGCACTAAGCTGCATTTCACTGAAAAAAGGTCTTTCAAACAGGTTTACTAGCCTGAACTGGTTGAATTTGGATCTTCTTCATGGCAAAGGAGTTTTTACCTGGAATTTCATTCATTAAAGGTGAAAAGTGGCTTATGTCAAAAATGAGCGTTTCAGAGCGATTGGAGGCTGTTTTAGCGCTGAAAAGTGGCTTATGTGAAAAATGAGCGTTTCAGAGCGAGAGCAGCCTGTTTTTGCACTAAGCTGCATTTCACTGAAAAAAGGTCTTTCAAACAGGTTTACTAGCCTGAACTGGTTGAATTTGGATCTTATTCATGGCAAAGGAGTTTTTACCTGGAATTTCATTCATTAAAGGTGAAAAGTGGCTTATGTCAAAAATGAGCGTTTCAGAGCGATTGGAGGCTGTTTTAGCGCTGAAAAGTGGCTTATGTGAAAAATGAGCGTTTCAGAGCGAGAGCAGCCTGTTTTTGCACTAAGCTGCATTTCACTGAAAAAAGGTCTTTCAAACAGGTTTACTAGCCTGAACTGGTTGAATTTGGATCTTCTTCATGGCAAAGGAGTTTTTACCTGGAATTTCATTCATTAAAGGTGAAATGTGGCTTATGTCAAAAATGAGCGTTTCAGAGCGATTGGAGGCTGTTTTAGCACTGTACAGTCGCCTAAGGCTGAAAAGTGGCTTATGTGAAAAATGAGCGTTTCAGAGCGAGAGCAGCCTGTTTTTGCACTAAGCTGCATTTCACTGAAAAAAGGTCTTTCAAACAGGTTTACTAGCCTGAACTGGTTGAATTTGGATCTTCTTCATGGCAAAGGAGTTTTTACCTGGAATTTCATTCATTAAAGGTGAAAAGTGGCTTATGTCAAAAATGAGCGTTTCAGAGCGATTGGAGGCTGTTTTAGCACTGTACAGTCGCCTAAGGCTGAAAAGTGGCTTATGTGAAAAATGAGCGTTTCAGAGCGAGAGCAGCCTGTTTTTGCACTAAGCTGCATTTCACTGAAAAAAGGTCTTTCAAACAGGTTTACTAGCCTGAACTGGTTGAATTTGGATCTTCTTCATGGCAAAGGAGTTTTTACCTGGAATTTCATTCATTAAAGGTGAAAAGTGGCTTATGTCAAAAATGAGCGTTTCAGAGCGATTGGAGGCTGTTTTAGCGCTGAAAAGTGGCTTATGTGAAAAATGAGCGTTTCAGAGCGAGAGCAGCCTGTTTTTGCACTAAGCTGCATTTCACTGAAAAAAGGTCTTTCAAACAGGTTTACTAGCCTGAACTGGTTGAATTTGGATCTTCTTCATGGCAAAGGAGTTTTTACCTGGAATTTCATTCATTAAAGGTGAAAAGTGGCTTATGTCAAAAATGAGCGTTTCAGAGCGAGAGCAGCCTGTTTTTGCACTAAGCTGCATTTCACTGAAAAAAGGTCTTTCAAACAGGTTTACTAGCCTGAACTGGTTGAATTTGGATCTTCTTCATGGCAAATGAGTTTTTACCTGGAATTTAATTCATTAAGGCTGAAAAGTGGGTTATGTCAAAAATGAGCGTTTCAGAGCGATTGGAGGCTGTTTTAGCACTGTACAGTCGCCTAAGGCTGAAAAGTGGCTTATGTGAAAAATGAGCGTTTCAGAGCGAGAGCAGCCTGTTTTTGCACTAAGCTGCATTTCACTGAAAAAAGGTCTTTCAAACAGGTTTACTAGCCTGAACTGGTTGAATTTGGATCTTCTTCATGGCAAAGGAGTTTTTACCTGGAATTTCATTCATTAAAGGTGAAAAGTGGCTTATGTCAAAAATGAGCGTTTCAGAGCGATTGGAGGCTGTTTTAGCACTGTACAGTCGCCTAAGGCTGAAAAGTGGCTTATGTGAAAAATGAGCGTTTCAGAGCGAGAGCAGCCTGTTTTTGCACTAAGCTGCATTTCACTGAAAAAAGGTCTTTCAAACAGGTTTACTAGCCTGAACTGGTTGAATTTGGATCTTCTTCATGGCAAAGGAGTTTTTACCTGGAATTTCATTCATTAAAGGTGAAAAGTGGCTTATGTCAAAAATGAGCGTCTCAGAGCGATTGGAGGCTGTTTTAGCGCTGAAAAGTGGCTTATGTGAAAAATGAGCGTTTCAGAGCGAGAGCAGCCTGTTTTTGCACTAAGCTGCATTTCACTGAAAAAAGGTCTTTCAAACAGGTTTACTAGCCTAAACTGGTTGAATTTGGATCGTCTTCATGGCAAAGGAGTTTTTACCTGGAATTTCATTCATTAAAGGTGAAAAGTGGCTTATGTCAAAAATGAGCGTTTCAGAGCGATTGGAGGCTGTTTTAGCGCTGAAAAGTGGCTTATGTGAAAAATGAGCGTTTCAGAGCGAGAGCAGCCTGTTTTTGCACTAAGCTGCATTTCACTGAAAAAAGGTCTTTCAAACAGGTTTACTAGCCTGAACTGGTTGAATTTGGATCTTCTTCATGGCAAAGGAGTTTTTACCTGGAATTTCATTCATTAAAGTTGAAAAGTGGCTTATGTCAAAAATGAGCGTTTCAGAGCGATTGGAGGCTGTTTTAGCACTGTACAGTCGCCTAAGGCTGAAAAGTGGCTTATGTGAAAAATGAGCGTTTCAGAGCGAGAGCAGCCTGTTTTTGCACTAAGCTGCATTTCACTGAAAAAAGGTCTTTCAAACAGGTTTACTAGCCTGAACTGGTTGAATTTGGATCTTCTTCATGGCAAAGGAGTTTTTACCTGGAATTTCATTCATTAAAGGTGAAAAGTGGCTTATGTCAAAAATGAGCGTTTCAGAGCGATTGGAGGCTGTTTTAGCACTGTACAGTCGCCTAAGGCTGAAAAGTGGCTTATGTGAAAAATGAGCGTTTCAGAGCGATTGGAGGCTGTTTTAGCGCTGAAAAGTGGCTTATGTGAAAAATGAGCGTTTCAGAGCGAGAGCAGCCTGTTTTTGCACTAAGCTGCATTTCACTGAAAAAAGGTCTTTCAAACAGGTTTACTAGCCTGAACTGGTTGAATTTGGATCTTCTTCATGGCAAAGGAGTTTTTACCTGGAATTTCATTCATTAAAGTTGAAAAGTGGCTTATGTCAAAAATGAGCGTTTCAGAGCGATTGGAGGCTGTTTTAGCACTGTACAGTCGCCTAAGGCTGAAAAGTGGCTTATGTGAAAAATGAGCGTTTCAGAGCGAGAGCAGCCTGTTTTTGCACTAAGCTGCATTTCACTGAAAAAAGGTCTTTCAAACAGGTTTACTAGCCTGAACTGGTTGAATTTGGATCTTCTTCATGGCAAAGGAGTTTTTACCTGGAATTTCATTCATTAAAGGTGAAAAGTGGCTTATGTCAAAAATGAGCGTTTCAGAGCGATTGGAGGCTGTTTTAGCACTGTACAGTCGCCTAAGGCTGAAAAGTGGCTTATGTGAAAAATGAGCGTTTCAGAGCGATTGGAGGCTGTTTTAGCGCTGAAAAGTGGCTTATGTGAAAAATGAGCGTTTCAGAGCGAGAGCAGCCTGTTTTTGCACTAAGCTGCATTTCACTGAAAAAAGGTCTTTCAAACAGGTTTACTAGCCTGAACTGGTTGAATTTGGATCTTCTTCATGGCAAAGGAGTTTTTACCTGGAATTTCATTCATTAAAGGTGAAAAGTGGCTTATGTCAAAAATGAGCGTTTCAGAGCGATTGGAGGCTGTTTTAGCGCTGAAAAGTGGCTTATGTGAAAAATGAGCGTTTCAGAGCGAGAGCAGCCTGTTTTTGCACTAAGCTGCATTTCACTGAAAAAAGGTCTTTCAAACAGGTTTACTAGCCTGAACTGGTTGAATTTGGATCTTCTTCATGGCAAAGGAGTTTTTACCTGGAATTTCATTCATTAAAGGTGAAAAGTGGCTTATGTCAAAAATGAGCGTTTCAGAGCGATTGGAGGCTGTTTTAGCACTGTACAGTCGCCTAAGGCTGAAAAGTGGCTTATGTGAAAAATGAGCGTTTCAGAGCGAGAGCAGCCTGTTTTTGCACTAAGCTGCATTTCACTGAAAAAAGGTCTTTCAAACAGGTTTACTAGCCTGAACTGGTTGAATTTGGATCTTCTTCATGGCAAAGGAGTTTTTACCTGGAATTTCATTCATTAAAGGTGAAAAGTGGCTTATGTCAAAAATGAGCGTTTCAGAGCGATTGGAGGCTGTTTTAGCACTGTACAGTCGCCTAAGGCTGAAAAGTGGCTTATGTGAAAAATGAGCGTTTCAGAGCGAGAGCAGCCTGTTTTTGCACTAAGCTGCATTTCACTGAAAAAAGGTCTTTCAAACAGGTTTACTAGCCTGAACTGGTTGAATTTGGATCTTCTTCATGGCAAAGGAGTTTTTACCTGGAATTTCATTCATTAAAGGTGAAAAGTGGCTTATGTCAAAAATGAGCGTTTCAGAGCGATTGGAGGCTGTTTTAGCACTGTACAGTCGCCTAAGGCTGAAAAGTGGCTTATGTGAAAAATGAGCGTTTCAGAGCGAGAGCAGCCTGTTTTTGCACTAAGCTGCATTTCACTGAAAAAAGGTCTTTCAAACAGGTTTACTAGCCTGAACTGGTTGAATTTGGATCTTCTTCATGGCAAAGGAGTTTTTACCTGGAATTTCATTCATTAAAGGTGAAAAGTGGCTTATGTCAAAAATGAGCGTTTCAGAGCGATTGGAGGCTGTTTTAGCACTGTACAGTCGCCTAAGGCTGAAAAGTGGCTTATGTGAAAAATGAGCGTTTCAGAGCGAGAGCAGCCTGTTTTTGCACTAAGCTGCATTTCACTGAAAAAAGGTCTTTCAAACAGGTTTACTAGCCTGAACTGGTTGAATTTGGATCTTCTTCATGGCAAAGGAGTTTTTACCTGGAATTTCATTCATTAAAGGTGAAAAGTGGCTTATGTCAAAAATGAGCGTTTCAGAGCGATTGGAGGCTGTTTTAGCACTGTACAGTCGCCTAAGGCTGAAAAGTGGCTTATGTGAAAAATGAGCGTTTCAGAGCGAGAGCAGCCTGTTTTTGCACTAAGCTGCATTTCACTGAAAAAAGGTCTTTCAAACAGGTTTACTAGCCTGAACTGGTTGAATTTGGATCTTCATCATGGCAAAGGAGTTTTTACCTGGAATTTCATTCATTAAAGGTGAAAAGTGGCTTATGTCAAAAATGAGCGTTTCAGAGCGATTGGAGGCTGTTTTAGCACTGTACAGTCGCCTAAGGCTGAAAAGTGGCTTATGTGAAAAATGAGCGTTTCAGAGCGAGAGCAGCCTGTTTTTGCACTAAGCTGCATTTCACTGAAAAAAGGTCTTTCAAACAGGTTTACTAGCCTGAACTGGTTGAATTTGGATCTTCTTCATGGCAAAGGAGTTTTTACCTGGAATTTCATTCATTAAAGGTGAAAAGTGGCTTATGTCAAAAATGAGCGTTTCAGAGCGATTGGAGGCTGTTTTAGCACTGTACAGTCGCCTAAGGCTGAAAAGTGGCTTATGTGAAAAATGAGCGTTTCAGAGCGAGAGCAGCCTGTTTTTGCACTAAGCTGCATTTCACTGAAAAAAGGTCTTTCAAACAGGTTTACTAGCCTGAACTGGTTGAATTTGGATCTTCTTCATGGCAAAGGAGTTTTTACCTGGAATTTCATTCATTAAAGGTGAAAAGTGGCTTATGTCAAAAATGAGCGTTTCAGAGCGATTGGAGGCTGTTTTAGCACTGTACAGTCGCCTAAGGCTGAAAAGTGGCTTATGTGAAAAATGAGCGTTTCAGAGCGAGAGCAGCCTGTTTTTGCACTAAGCTGCATTTCACTGAAAAAAGGTCTTTCAAACAGGTTTACTAGCCTGAACTGGTTGAATTTGGATCTTCTTCATGGCAAAGGAGTTTTTACCTGGAATTTCATTCATTAAAGGTGAAAAGTGGCTTATGTCAAAAATGAGCGTTTCAGAGCGATTGGAGGCTGTTTTAGCGCTGAAAAGTGGCTTATGTGAAAAATGAGCGTTTCAGAGCGAGAGCAGCCTGTTTTTGCACTAAGCTGCATTTCACTGAAAAAAGGTCTTTCAAACAGGTTTACTAGCCTGAACTGGTTGAATTTGGATCTTCTTCATGGCAAAGGAGTTTTTACCTGGAATTTCATTCATTAAAGTTGAAAAGTGGCTTATGTCAAAAATGAGCGTTTCAGAGCGATTGGAGGCTGTTTTAGCACTGTACAGTCGCCTAAGGCTGAAAAGTGGCTTATGTGAAAAATGAGCGTTTCAGAGCGAGAGCAGCCTGTTTTTGCACTAAGCTGCATTTCACTGAAAAAAGGTCTTTCAAACAGGTTTACTAGCCTGAACTGGTTGAATTTGGATCTTCTTCATGGCAAAGGAGTTTTTACCTGGAATTTCATTCATTAAAGGTGAAAAGTGGCTTATGTCAAAAATGAGCGTTTCACAGCGATTGGAGGCTGTTTTAGCACTGTACAGTCGCCTAAGGCTGAAAAGTGGCTTATGTGAAAAATGAGCGTTTCAGAGCGATTGGAGGCTGTTTTAGCGCTGAAAAGTGGCTTATGTGAAAAATGAGCGTTTCAGAGCGAGAGCAGCCTGTTTTTGCACTAAGCTGCATTTCACTGAAAAAAGGTCTTTCAAACAGGTTTACTAGCCTGAACTGGTTGAATTTGGATCTTCTTCATGGCAAAGGAGTTTTTACCTGGAATTTCATTCATTAAAGTTGAAAAGTGGCTTATGTCAAAAATGAGCGTTTCAGAGCGATTGGAGGCTGTTTTAGCACTGTACAGTCGCCTAAGGCTGAAAAGTGGCTTATGTGAAAAATGAGCGTTTCAGAGCGAGAGCAGCCTGTTTTTGCACTAAGCTGCATTTCACTGAAAAAAGGTCTTTCAAACAGGTTTACTAGCCTGAACTGGTTGAATTTGGATCTTCTTCATGGCAAAGGAGTTTTTACCTGGAATTTCATTCATTAAAGGTGAAAAGTGGCTTATGTCAAAAATGAGCGTTTCAGAGCGATTGGAGGCTGTTTTAGCGCTGAAAAGTGGCTTATGTGAAAAATGAGCGTTTCAGAGCGAGAGCAGCCTGTTTTTGCACTAAGCTGCATTTCACTGAAAAAAGGTCTTTCAAACAGGTTTACTAGCCTGAACTGGTTGAATTTGGATCTTCTTCATGGCAAAGGAGTTTTTACCTGGAATTTCATTCATTAAAGGTGAAAAGTGGCTTATGTCAAAAATGAGCGTTTCAGAGCGATTGGAGGCTGTTTTAGCGCTGAAAAGTGGCTTATGTGAAAAATGAGCGTTTCAGAGCGAGAGCAGCCTGTTTTTGCACTAAGCTGCATTTCACTGAAAAAAGGTCTTTCAAACAGGTTTACTAGCCTGAACTGGTTGAATTTGGATCTTCTTCATGGCAAAGGAGTTTTTACCTGGAATTTCATTCATTAAAGTTGAAAAGTGGCTTATGTCAAAAATGAGCGTTTCAGAGCGATTGGAGGCTGTTTTAGCACTGTACAGTCGCCTAAGGCTGAAAAGTGGCTTATGTGAAAAATGAGCGTTTCAGAGCGAGAGCAGCCTGTTTTTGCACTAAGCTGCATTTCACTGAAAAAAGGTCTTTCAAACAGGTTTACTAGCCTGAACTGGTTGAATTTGGATCTTCTTCATGGCAAAGGAGTTTTTACCTGGAATTTCATTCATTAAAGGTGAAAAGTGGCTTATGTCAAAAATGAGCGTTTCACAGCGATTGGAGGCTGTTTTAGCACTGTACAGTCGCCTAAGGCTGAAAAGTGGCTTATGTGAAAAATGAGCGTTTCAGAGCGATTGGAGGCTGTTTTAGCGCTGAAAAGTGGCTTATGTGAAAAATGAGCGTTTCAGAGCGAGAGCAGCCTGTTTTTGCACTAAGCTGCATTTCACTGAAAAAAGGTCTTTCAAACAGGTTTACTAGCCTGAACTGGTTGAATTTGGATCTTCTTCATGGCAAAGGAGTTTTTACCTGGAATTTCATTCATTAAAGTTGAAAAGTGGCTTATGTCAAAAATGAGCGTTTCAGAGCGATTGGAGGCTGTTTTAGCACTGTACAGTCGCCTAAGGCTGAAAAGTGGCTTATGTGAAAAATGAGCGTTTCAGAGCGAGAGCAGCCTGTTTTTGCACTAAGCTGCATTTCACTGAAAAAAGGTCTTTCAAACAGGTTTACTAGCCTGAACTGGTTGAATTTGGATCTTCTTCATGGCAAAGGAGTTTTTACCTGGAATTTCATTCATTAAAGGTGAAATGTGGCTTATGTCAAAAATGAGCGTTTCAGAGCGATTGGAGGCTGTTTTAGCACTGTACAGTCGCCTAAGGCTGAAAAGTGGCTTATGTGAAAAATGAGCGTTTCAGAGCGAGAGCAGCCTGTTTTTGCACTAAGCTGCATTTCACTGAAAAAAGGTCTTTCAAACAGGTTTACTAGCCTGAACTGGTTGAATTTGGATCTTCTTCATGGCAAAGGAGTTTTTACCTGGAATTTCATTCATTAAAGGTGAAAAGTGGCTTATGTCAAAAATGAGCGTTTCAGAGCGATTGGAGGCTGTTTTAGCACTGTACAGTCGCCTAAGGCTGAAAAGTGGCTTATGTGAAAAATGAGCGTTTCAGAGCGAGAGCAGCCTGTTTTTGCACTAAGCTGCATTTCACTGAAAAAAGGTCTTTCAAACAGGTTTACTAGCCTGAACTGGTTGAATTTGGATCTTCTTCATGGCAAAGGAGTTTTTACCTGGAATTTCATTCATTAAAGGTGAAAAGTGGCTTATGTCAAAAATGAGCGTTTCAGAGCGATTGGAGGCTGTTTTAGCGCTGAAAAGTGGCTTATGTGAAAAATGAGCGTTTCAGAGCGAGAGCAGCCTGTTTTTGCACTAAGCTGCATTTCACTGAAAAAAGGTCTTTCAAACAGGTTTACTAGCCTGAACTGGTTGAATTTGGATCTTCTTCATGGCAAAGGAGTTTTTACCTGGAATTTCATTCATTAAAGGTGAAAAGTGGCTTATGTCAAAAATGAGCGTTTCAGAGCGATTGGAGGCTGTTTTAGCACTGTACAGTCGCCTAAGGCTGAAAAGTGGCTTATGTGAAAAATGAGCGTTTCAGAGCGAGAGCAGCCTGTTTTTGCACTAAGCTGCATTTCACTGAAAAAAGGTCTTTCAAACAGGTTTACTAGCCTGAACTGGTTGAATTTGGATCTTCTTCATGGCAAAGGAGTTTTTACCTGGAATTTCATTCATTAAAGGTGAAAAGTGGCTTATGTCAAAAATGAGCGTTTCAGAGCGATTGGAGGCTGTTTTAGCGCTGAAAAGTGGCTTATGTGAAAAATGAGCGTTTCAGAGCGAGAGCAGCCTGTTTTTGCACTAAGCTGCATTTCACTGAAAAAAGGTCTTTCAAACAGGTTTACTAGCCTGAACTGGTTGAATTTGGATCTTCTTCATGGCAAAGGAGTTTTTACCTGGAATTTCATTCATTAAAGGTGAAAAGTGGCTTATGTCAAAAATGAGCGTTTCAGAGCGATTGGAGGCTGTTTTAGCGCTGAAAAGTGGCTTATGTGAAAAATGAGCGTTTCAGAGCGAGAGCAGCCTGTTTTTGCACTAAGCTGCATTTCACTGAAAAAAGGTCTTTCAAACAGGTTTACTAGCCTGAACTGGTTGAATTTGGATCTTCTTCATGGCAAAGGAGTTTTTACCTGGAATTTCATTCATTAAAGGTGAAAAGTGGCTTATGTCAAAAATGAGCGTTTCAGAGCGATTGGAGGCTGTTTTAGCGCTGAAAAGTGGCTTATGTGAAAAATGAGCGTTTCAGAGCGAGAGCAGCCTGTTTTTGCACTAAGCTGCATTTCACTGAAAAAAGGTCTTTCAAACAGGTTTACTAGCCTGAACTGGTTGAATTTGGATCTTATTCATGGCAAAGGAGTTTTTACCTGGAATTTCATTCATTAAAGGTGAAAAGTGGCTTATGTCAAAAATGAGCGTTTCAGAGCGATTGGAGGCTGTTTTAGCGCTGAAAAGTGGCTTATGTGAAAAATGAGCGTTTCAGAGCGAGAGCAGCCTGTTTTTGCACTAAGCTGCATTTCACTGAAAAAAGGTCTTTCAAACAGGTTTACTAGCCTGAACTGGTTGAATTTGGATCTTATTCATGGCAAAGGAGTTTTTACCTGGAATTTCATTCATTAAAGGTGAAAAGTGGCTTATGTGAAAAATGAGCGTTTCAGAGCGAGAGCAGCCTGTTTTTGCACTAAGCTGCATTTCACTGAAAAAAGGTCTTTCAAACAGGTTTACTAGCCTGAACTGGTTGAATTTGGATCTTCTTCATGGCAAAGGAGTTTTTACCTGGAATTTCATTCATTAAAGGTGAAAAGTGGCTTATGTCAAAAATGAGCGTTTCAGAGCGATTGGAGGCTGTTTTAGCGCTGAAAAGTGGCTTATGTGAAAAATGAGCGTTTCAGAGCGAGAGCAGCCTGTTTTTGCACTAAGCTGCATTTCACTGAAAAAAGGTCTTTCAAACAGGTTTACTAGCCTGAACTGGTTGAATTTGGATCTTCTTCATGGCAAAGGAGTTTTTACCTGGAATTTCATTCATTAAAGGTGAAAAGTGGCTTATGTCAAAAATGAGCGTTTCAGAGCGATTGGAGGCTGTTTTAGCGCTGAAAAGTGGCTTATGTGAAAAATGAGCGTTTCAGAGCGAGAGCAGCCTGTTTTTGCACTAAGCTGCATTTCACTGAAAAAAGGTCTTTCAAACAGGTTTACTAGCCTGAACTGGTTGAATTTGGATCTTCTTCATGGCAAAGGAGTTTTTACCTGGAATTTCATTCATTAAAGGTGAAATGTGGCTTATGTCAAAAATGAGCGTTTCAGAGCGATTGGAGGCTGTTTTAGCACTGTACAGTCGCCTAAGGCTGAAAAGTGGCTTATGTGAAAAATGAGCGTTTCAGAGCGAGAGCAGCCTGTTTTTGCACTAAGCTGCATTTCACTGAAAAAAGGTCTTTCAAACAGGTTTACTAGCCTGAACTGGTTGAATTTGGATCTTCTTCATGGCAAAGGAGTTTTTACCTGGAATTTCATTCATTAAAGGTGAAAAGTGGCTTATGTCAAAAATGAGCGTTTCAGAGCGATTGGAGGCTGTTTTAGCACTGTACAGTCGCCTAAGGCTGAAAAGTGGCTTATGTGAAAAATGAGCGTTTCAGAGCGAGAGCAGCCTGTTTTTGCACTAAGCTGCATTTCACTGAAAAAAGGTCTTTCAAACAGGTTTACTAGCCTGAACTGGTTGAATTTGGATCTTCTTCATGGCAAAGGAGTTTTTACCTGGAATTTCATTCATTAAAGGTGAAAAGTGGCTTATGTCAAAAATGAGCGTTTCAGAGCGATTGGAGGCTGTTTTAGCGCTGAAAAGTGGCTTATGTGAAAAATGAGCGTTTCAGAGCGAGAGCAGCCTGTTTTTGCACTAAGCTGCATTTCACTGAAAAAAGGTCTTTCAAACAGGTTTACTAGCCTGAACTGGTTGAATTTGGATCTTCTTCATGGCAAAGGAGTTTTTACCTGGAATTTCATTCATTAAAGGTGAAAAGTGGCTTATGTCAAAAATGAGCGTTTCAGAGCGAGAGCAGCCTGTTTTTGCACTAAGCTGCATTTCACTGAAAAAAGGTCTTTCAAACAGGTTTACTAGCCTGAACTGGTTGAATTTGGATCTTCTTCATGGCAAAGGAGTTTTTACCTGGAATTTCATTCATTAAAGGTGAAAAGTGGCTTATGTCAAAAATGAGCGTTTCAGAGCGATTGGAGGCTGTTTTAGCACTGTACAGTCGCCTAAGGCTGAAAAGTGGCTTATGTGAAAAATGAGCGTTTCAGAGCGAGAGCAGCCTGTTTTTGCACTAAGCTGCATTTCACTGAAAAAAGGTCTTTCAAACAGGTTTACTAGCCTGAACTGGTTGAATTTGGATCTTCTTCATGGCAAAGGAGTTTTTACCTGGAATTTCATTCATTAAAGGTGAAAAGTGGCTTATGTCAAAAATGAGCGTTTCAGAGCGATTGGAGGCTGTTTTAGCACTGTACAGTCGCCTAAGGCTGAAAAGTGGCTTATGTGAAAAATGAGCGTTTCAGAGCGAGAGCAGCCTGTTTTTGCACTAAGCTGCATTTCACTGAAAAAAGGTCTTTCAAACAGGTTTACTAGCCTGAACTGGTTGAATTTGGATCTTCTTCATGGCAAAGGAGTTTTTACCTGGAATTTCATTCATTAAAGGTGAAAAGTGGCTTATGTCAAAAATGAGCGTTTCAGAGCGATTGGAGGCTGTTTTAGCGCTGAAAAGTGGCTTATGTGAAAAATGAGCGTTTCAGAGCGAGAGCAGCCTGTTTTTGCACTAAGCTGCATTTCACTGAAAAAAGGTCTTTCAAACAGGTTTACTAGCCTGAACTGGTTGAATTTGGATCTTCTTCATGGCAAAGGAGTTTTTACCTGGAATTTCATTCATTAAAGGTGAAAAGTGGCTTATGTCAAAAATGAGCGTTTCAGAGCGATTGGAGGCTGTTTTAGCACTGTACAGTCGCCTAAGGCTGAAAAGTGGCTTATGTGAAAAATGAGCGTTTCAGAGCGAGAGCAGCCTGTTTTTGCACTAAGCTGCATTTCACTGAAAAAAGGTCTTTCAAACAGGTTTACTAGCCTGAACTGGTTGAATTTGGATCTTCTTCATGGCAAAGGAGTTTTTACCTGGAATTTCATTCATTAAAGGTGAAAAGTGGCTTATGTCAAAAATGAGCGTTTCAGAGCGATTGGAGGCTGTTTTAGCGCTGAAAAGTGGCTTATGTGAAAAATGAGCGTTTCAGAGCGAGAGCAGCCTGTTTTTGCACTAAGCTGCATTTCACTGAAAAAAGGTCTTTCAAACAGGTTTACTAGCCTGAACTGGTTGAATTTGGATCTTCTTCATGGCAAAGGAGTTTTTACCTGGAATTTCATTCATTAAAGGTGAAAAGTGGCTTATGTCAAAAATGAGCGTTTCAGAGCGATTGGAGGCTGTTTTAGCGCTGAAAAGTGGCTTATGTGAAAAATGAGCGTTTCAGAGCGAGAGCAGCCTGTTTTTGCACTAAGCTGCATTTCACTGAAAAAAGGTCTTTCAAACAGGTTTACTAGCCTGAACTGGTTGAATTTGGATCTTCTTCATGGCAAAGGAGTTTTTACCTGGAATTTCATTCATTAAAGGTGAAAAGTGGCTTATGTCAAAAATGAGCGTTTCAGAGCGATTGGAGGCTGTTTTAGCGCTGAAAAGTGGCTTATGTGAAAAATGAGCGTTTCAGAGCGAGAGCAGCCTGTTTTTGCACTAAGCTGCATTTCACTGAAAAAAGGTCTTTCAAACAGGTTTACTAGCCTGAACTGGTTGAATTTGGATCTTATTCATGGCAAAGGAGTTTTTACCTGGAATTTCATTCATTAAAGGTGAAAAGTGGCTTATGTCAAAAATGAGCGTTTCAGAGCGATTGGAGGCTGTTTTAGCGCTGAAAAGTGGCTTATGTGAAAAATGAGCGTTTCAGAGCGAGAGCAGCCTGTTTTTGCACTAAGCTGCATTTCACTGAAAAAAGGTCTTTCAAACAGGTTTACTAGCCTGAACTGGTTGAATTTGGATCTTATTCATGGCAAAGGAGTTTTTACCTGGAATTTCATTCATTAAAGGTGAAAAGTGGCTTATGTGAAAAATGAGCGTTTCAGAGCGAGAGCAGCCTGTTTTTGCACTAAGCTGCATTTCACTGAAAAAAGGTCTTTCAAACAGGTTTACTAGCCTGAACTGGTTGAATTTGGATCTTCTTCATGGCAAAGGAGTTTTTACCTGGAATTTCATTCATTAAAGGTGAAAAGTGGCTTATGTCAAAAATGAGCGTTTCAGAGCGATTGGAGGCTGTTTTAGCGCTGAAAAGTGGCTTATGTGAAAAATGAGCGTTTCAGAGCGAGAGCAGCCTGTTTTTGCACTAAGCTGCATTTCACTGAAAAAAGGTCTTTCAAACAGGTTTACTAGCCTGAACTGGTTGAATTTGGATCTTCTTCATGGCAAAGGAGTTTTTACCTGGAATTTCATTCATTAAAGGTGAAAAGTGGCTTATGTCAAAAATGAGCGTTTCAGAGCGATTGGAGGCTGTTTTAGCGCTGAAAAGTGGCTTATGTGAAAAATGAGCGTTTCAGAGCGAGAGCAGCCTGTTTTTGCACTAAGCTGCATTTCACTGAAAAAAGGTCTTTCAAACAGGTTTACTAGCCTGAACTGGTTGAATTTGGATCTTCTTCATGGCAAAGGAGTTTTTACCTGGAATTTCATTCATTAAAGGTGAAAAGTGGCTTATGTCAAAAATGAGCGTTTCAGAGCGATTGGAGGCTGTTTTAGCGCTGAAAAGTGGCTTATGTGAAAAATGAGCGTTTCAGAGCGAGAGCAGCCTGTTTTTGCACTAAGCTGCATTTCACTGAAAAAAGGTCTTTCAAACAGGTTTACTAGCCTGAACTGGTTGAATTTGGATCTTCTTCATGGCAAAGGAGTTTTTACCTGGAATTTCATTCATTAAAGGTGAAATGTGGCTTATGTCAAAAATGAGCGTTTCAGAGCGATTGGAGGCTGTTTTAGCACTGTACAGTCGCCTAAGGCTGAAAAGTGGCTTATGTGAAAAATGAGCGTTTCAGAGCGAGAGCAGCCTGTTTTTGCACTAAGCTGCATTTCACTGAAAAAAGGTCTTTCAAACAGGTTTACTAGCCTGAACTGGTTGAATTTGGATCTTCTTCATGGCAAAGGAGTTTTTACCTGGAATTTCATTCATTAAAGGTGAAAAGTGGCTTATGTCAAAAATGAGCGTTTCAGAGCGATTGGAGGCTGTTTTAGCACTGTACAGTCGCCTAAGGCTGAAAAGTGGCTTATGTGAAAAATGAGCGTTTCAGAGCGAGAGCAGCCTGTTTTTGCACTAAGCTGCATTTCACTGAAAAAAGGTCTTTCAAACAGGTTTACTAGCCTGAACTGGTTGAATTTGGATCTTCTTCATGGCAAAGGAGTTTTTACCTGGAATTTCATTCATTAAAGGTGAAAAGTGGCTTATGTCAAAAATGAGCGTTTCAGAGCGATTGGAGGCTGTTTTAGCGCTGAAAAGTGGCTTATGTGAAAAATGAGCGTTTCAGAGCGAGAGCAGCCTGTTTTTGCACTAAGCTGCATTTCACTGAAAAAAGGTCTTTCAAACAGGTTTACTAGCCTGAACTGGTTGAATTTGGATCTTCTTCATGGCAAAGGAGTTTTTACCTGGAATTTCATTCATTAAAGGTGAAAAGTGGCTTATGTCAAAAATGAGCGTTTCAGAGCGAGAGCAGCCTGTTTTTGCACTAAGCTGCATTTCACTGAAAAAAGGTCTTTCAAACAGGTTTACTAGCCTGAACTGGTTGAATTTGGATCTTCTTCATGGCAAATGAGTTTTTACCTGGAATTTAATTCATTAAGGCTGAAAAGTGGGTTATGTCAAAAATGAGCGTTTCAGAGCGATAGGAGGCTGTTTTAGCACTGTACAGTCGCCTAAGGCTGAAAAGTGGCTTATGTGAAAAATGAGCGTTTCAGAGCGAGAGGAGGCTGTTTTTGCACTAAGCTGCATTTCACTGAAAAAAGGTCTTTCAAACAGGTTTACTAGCCTGAACTGGTTGAATTTGGATCTTCTTCATGGCAAAGGAGTTTTTACCTGGAATTTCATTCATTAAAGGTGAAATGTGGCTTATGTCAAAAATGAGCGTTTCAGAGCGATTGGAGGCTGTTTTAGCACTGTACAGTCGCCTAAGGCTGAAAAGTGGCTTATGTGAAAAATGAGCGTTTCAGAGCGAGAGCAGCCTGTTTTTGCACTAAGCTGCATTTCACTGAAAAAAGGTCTTTCAAACAGGTTTACTAGCCTGAACTGGTTGAATTTGGATCTTCTTCATGGCAAAGGAGTTTTTACCTGGAATTTCATTCATTAAAGGTGAAAAGTGGCTTATGTCAAAAATGAGCGTTTCAGAGCGATTGGAGGCTGTTTTAGCACTGTACAGTCGCCTAAGGCTGAAAAGTGGCTTATGTGAAAAATGAGCGTTTCAGAGCGAGAGCAGCCTGTTTTTGCACTAAGCTGCATTTCACTGAAAAAAGGTCTTTCAAACAGGTTTACTAGCCTGAACTGGTTGAATTTGGATCTTCTTCATGGCAAAGGAGTTTTTACCTGGAATTTCATTCATTAAAGGTGAAAAGTGGCTTATGTCAAAAATGAGCGTTTCAGAGCGATTGGAGGCTGTTTTAGCGCTGAAAAGTGGCTTATGTGAAAAATGAGCGTTTCAGAGCGAGAGCAGCCTGTTTTTGCACTAAGCTGCATTTCACTGAAAAAAGGTCTTTCAAACAGGTTTACTAGCCTGAACTGGTTGAATTTGGATCTTCTTCATGGCAAAGGAGTTTTTACCTGGAATTTCATTCATTAAAGGTGAAAAGTGGCTTATGTCAAAAATGAGCGTTTCAGAGCGATTGGAGGCTGTTTTAGCACTGTACAGTCGCCTAAGGCTGAAAAGTGGCTTATGTGAAAAATGAGCGTTTCAGAGCGAGAGCAGCCTGTTTTTGCACTAAGCTGCATTTCACTGAAAAAAGGTCTTTCAAACAGGTTTACTAGCCTGAACTGGTTGAATTTGGATCTTCTTCATGGCAAAGGAGTTTTTACCTGGAATTTCATTCATTAAAGGTGAAAAGTGGCTTATGTCAAAAATGAGCGTTTCAGAGCGATTGGAGGCTGTTTTAGCACTGTACAGTCGCCTAAGGCTGAAAAGTGGCTTATGTGAAAAATGAGCGTTTCAGAGCGAGAGCAGCCTGTTTTTGCACTAAGCTGCATTTCACTGAAAAAAGGTCTTTCAAACAGGTTTACTAGCCTGAACTGGTTGAATTTGGATCTTCTTCATGGCAAAGGAGTTTTTACCTGGAATTTCATTCATTAAAGGTGAAAAGTGGCTTATGTCAAAAATGAGCGTTTCAGAGCGATTGGAGGCTGTTTTAGCGCTGAAAAGTGGCTTATGTGAAAAATGAGCGTTTCAGAGCGAGAGCAGCCTGTTTTTGCACTAAGCTGCATTTCACTGAAAAAAGGTCTTTCAAACAGGTTTACTAGCCTGAACTGGTTGAATTTGGATCTTCTTCATGGCAAAGGAGTTTTTACCTGGAATTTCATTCATTAAAGGTGAAAAGTGGCTTATGTCAAAAATGAGCGTTTCAGAGCGATTGGAGGCTGTTTTAGCACTGTACAGTCGCCTAAGGCTGAAAAGTGGCTTATGTGAAAAATGAGCGTTTCAGAGCGAGAGCAGCCTGTTTTTGCACTAAGCTGCATTTCACTGAAAAAAGGTCTTTCAAACAGGTTTACTAGCCTGAACTGGTTGAATTTGGATCTTCTTCATGGCAAAGGAGTTTTTACCTGGAATTTCATTCATTAAAGGTGAAAAGTGGCTTATGTCAAAAATGAGCGTTTCAGAGCGATTGGAGGCTGTTTTAGCGCTGAAAAGTGGCTTATGTGAAAAATGAGCGTTTCAGAGCGAGAGCAGCCTGTTTTTGCACTAAGCTGCATTTCACTGAAAAAAGGTCTTTCAAACAGGTTTACTAGCCTGAACTGGTTGAATTTGGATCTTCTTCATGGCAAAGGAGTTTTTACCTGGAATTTCATTCATTAAAGGTGAAAAGTGGCTTATGTCAAAAATGAGCGTTTCAGAGCGATTGGAGGCTGTTTTAGCGCTGAAAAGTGGCTTATGTGAAAAA
Source organism: Pagrus pagrus (assembly GCF_965226575.1). Taxonomy (NCBI): domain Eukaryota; kingdom Metazoa; phylum Chordata; class Actinopteri; order Spariformes; family Sparidae; genus Pagrus; species Pagrus pagrus. Next base: position 29,284 of record NW_028175188.1, on the reverse strand, counting down.
TGAGCGTTTCAGAGCGAGAGCAGCCTGTTTTTGCACTAAGCTGCATTTCACTGAAAAAAGGTCTTTCAAACAGGTTTACTAGCCTGAACTGGTTGAATTTGGATCTTCTTCATGGCAAAGGAGTTTTTACCTGGAATTTCATTCATTAAAGGTGAAAAGTGGCTTATGTCAAAAATGAGCGTTTCAGAGCGATTGGAGGCTGTTTTAGCGCTGAAAAGTGGCTTATGTGAAAAATGAGCGTTTCAGAGCGAGAGCAGCCTGTTTTTGCACTAAGCTGCATTTCACTGAAAAAAGGTCTTTCAAACAGGTTTACTAGCCTGAACTGGTTGAATTTGGATCTTATTCATGGCAAAGGAGTTTTTACCTGGAATTTCATTCATTAAAGGTGAAAAGTGGCTTATGTCAAAAATGAGCGTTTCAGAGCGATTGGAGGCTGTTTTAGCGCTGAAAAGTGGCTTATGTGAAAAATGAGCGTTTCAGAGCGAGAGCAGCCTGTTTTTGCACTAAGCTGCATTTCACTGAAAAAAGGTCTTTCAAACAGGTTTACTAGCCTGAACTGGTTGAATTTGGATCTTATTCATGGCAAAGGAGTTTTTACCTGGAATTTCATTCATTAAAGGTGAAAAGTGGCTTATGTCAAAAATGAGCGTTTCAGAGCGATTGGAGGCTGTTTTAGCGCTGAAAAGTGGCTTATGTGAAAAATGAGCGTTTCAGAGCGAGAGCAGCCTGTTTTTGCACTAAGCTGCATTTCACTGAAAAAAGGTCTTTCAAACAGGTTTACTAGCCTGAACTGGTTGAATTTGGATCTTATTCATGGCAAAGGAGTTTTTACCTGGAATTTCATTCATTAAAGGTGAAAAGTGGCTTATGTCAAAAATGAGCGTTTCAGAGCGATTGGAGGCTGTTTTAGCGCTGAAAAGTGGCTTATGTGAAAAATGAGCGTTTCAGAGCGAGAGCAGCCTGTTTTTGCACTAAGCTGCATTTCACTGAAAAAAGGTCTTTCAAACAGGTTTACTAGCCTGAACTGGTTGAATTTGGATCTTCTTCATGGCAAAGGAGTTTTTACCTGGAATTTCATTCATTAAAGGTGAAATGTGGCTTATGTCAAAAATGAGCGTTTCAGAGCGATTGGAGGCTGTTTTAGCACTGTACAGTCGCCTAAGGCTGAAAAGTGGCTTATGTGAAAAATGAGCGTTTCAGAGCGAGAGCAGCCTGTTTTTGCACTAAGCTGCATTTCACTGAAAAAAGGTCTTTCAAACAGGTTTACTAGCCTGAACTGGTTGAATTTGGATCTTCTTCATGGCAAAGGAGTTTTTACCTGGAATTTCATTCATTAAAGGTGAAAAGTGGCTTATGTCAAAAATGAGCGTTTCAGAGCGATTGGAGGCTGTTTTAGCACTGTACAGTCGCCTAAGGCTGAAAAGTGGCTTATGTGAAAAATGAGCGTTTCAGAGCGAGAGCAGCCTGTTTTTGCACTAAGCTGCATTTCACTGAAAAAAGGTCTTTCAAACAGGTTTACTAGCCTGAACTGGTTGAATTTGGATCTTCTTCATGGCAAAGGAGTTTTTACCTGGAATTTCATTCATTAAAGGTGAAAAGTGGCTTATGTCAAAAATGAGCGTTTCAGAGCGATTGGAGGCTGTTTTAGCGCTGAAAAGTGGCTTATGTGAAAAATGAGCGTTTCAGAGCGAGAGCAGCCTGTTTTTGCACTAAGCTGCATTTCACTGAAAAAAGGTCTTTCAAACAGGTTTACTAGCCTGAACTGGTTGAATTTGGATCTTCTTCATGGCAAAGGAGTTTTTACCTGGAATTTCATTCATTAAAGGTGAAAAGTGGCTTATGTCAAAAATGAGCGTTTCAGAGCGAGAGCAGCCTGTTTTTGCACTAAGCTGCATTTCACTGAAAAAAGGTCTTTCAAACAGGTTTACTAGCCTGAACTGGTTGAATTTGGATCTTCTTCATGGCAAATGAGTTTTTACCTGGAATTTAATTCATTAAGGCTGAAAAGTGGGTTATGTCAAAAATGAGCGTTTCAGAGCGATTGGAGGCTGTTTTAGCACTGTACAGTCGCCTAAGGCTGAAAAGTGGCTTATGTGAAAAATGAGCGTTTCAGAGCGAGAGCAGCCTGTTTTTGCACTAAGCTGCATTTCACTGAAAAAAGGTCTTTCAAACAGGTTTACTAGCCTGAACTGGTTGAATTTGGATCTTCTTCATGGCAAAGGAGTTTTTACCTGGAATTTCATTCATTAAAGGTGAAAAGTGGCTTATGTCAAAAATGAGCGTTTCAGAGCGATTGGAGGCTGTTTTAGCACTGTACAGTCGCCTAAGGCTGAAAAGTGGCTTATGTGAAAAATGAGCGTTTCAGAGCGAGAGCAGCCTGTTTTTGCACTAAGCTGCATTTCACTGAAAAAAGGTCTTTCAAACAGGTTTACTAGCCTGAACTGGTTGAATTTGGATCTTCTTCATGGCAAAGGAGTTTTTACCTGGAATTTCATTCATTAAAGGTGAAAAGTGGCTTATGTCAAAAATGAGCGTTTCAGAGCGATTGGAGGCTGTTTTAGCGCTGAAAAGTGGCTTATGTGAAAAATGAGCGTTTCAGAGCGAGAGCAGCCTGTTTTTGCACTAAGCTGCATTTCACTGAAAAAAGGTCTTTCAAACAGGTTTACTAGCCTAAACTGGTTGAATTTGGATCGTCTTCATGGCAAAGGAGTTTTTACCTGGAATTTCATTCATTAAAGGTGAAAAGTGGCTTATGTCAAAAATGAGCGTTTCAGAGCGATTGGAGGCTGTTTTAGCGCTGAAAAGTGGCTTATGTGAAAAATGAGCGTTTCAGAGCGAGAGCAGCCTGTTTTTGCACTAAGCTGCATTTCACTGAAAAAAGGTCTTTCAAACAGGTTTACTAGCCTGAACTGGTTGAATTTGGATCTTCTTCATGGCAAAGGAGTTTTTACCTGGAATTTCATTCATTAAAGTTGAAAAGTGGCTTATGTCAAAAATGAGCGTTTCAGAGCGATTGGAGGCTGTTTTAGCACTGTACAGTCGCCTAAGGCTGAAAAGTGGCTTATGTGAAAAATGAGCGTTTCAGAGCGAGAGCAGCCTGTTTTTGCACTAAGCTGCATTTCACTGAAAAAAGGTCTTTCAAACAGGTTTACTAGCCTGAACTGGTTGAATTTGGATCTTCTTCATGGCAAAGGAGTTTTTACCTGGAATTTCATTCATTAAAGGTGAAAAGTGGCTTATGTCAAAAATGAGCGTTTCAGAGCGATTGGAGGCTGTTTTAGCACTGTACAGTCGCCTAAGGCTGAAAAGTGGCTTATGTGAAAAATGAGCGTTTCAGAGCGATTGGAGGCTGTTTTAGCGCTGAAAAGTGGCTTATGTGAAAAATGAGCGTTTCAGAGCGAGAGCAGCCTGTTTTTGCACTAAGCTGCATTTCACTGAAAAAAGGTCTTTCAAACAGGTTTACTAGCCTGAACTGGTTGAATTTGGATCTTCTTCATGGCAAAGGAGTTTTTACCTGGAATTTCATTCATTAAAGGTGAAAAGTGGCTTATGTCAAAAATGAGCGTTTCAGAGCGATTGGAGGCTGTTTTAGCACTGTACAGTCGCCTAAGGCTGAAAAGTGGCTTATGTGAAAAATGAGCGTTTCAGAGCGATTGGAGGCTGTTTTAGCGCTGAAAAGTGGCTTATGTGAAAAATGAGCGTTTCAGAGCGAGAGCAGCCTGTTTTTGCACTAAGCTGCATTTCACTGAAAAAAGGTCTTTCAAACAGGTTTACTAGCCTGAACTGGTTGAATTTGGATCTTCTTCATGGCAAAGGAGTTTTTACCTGGAATTTCATTCATTAAAGGTGAAAAGTGGCTTATGTCAAAAATGAGCGTTTCAGAGCGATTGGAGGCTGTTTTAGCACTGTACAGTCGCCTAAGGCTGAAAAGTGGCTTATGTGAAAAATGAGCGTTTCAGAGCGAGAGCAGCCTGTTTTTGCACTAAGCTGCATTTCACTGAAAAAAGGTCTTTCAAACAGGTTTACTAGCCTGAACTGGTTGAATTTGGATCTTCTTCATGGCAAAGGAGTTTTTACCTGGAATTTCATTCATTAAAGGTGAAAAGTGGCTTATGTCAAAAATGAGCGTTTCAGAGCGATTGGAGGCTGTTTTAGCACTGTACAGTCGCCTAAGGCTGAAAAGTGGCTTATGTGAAAAATGAGCGTTTCAGAGCGAGAGCAGCCTGTTTTTGCACTAAGCTGCATTTCACTGAAAAAAGGTCTTTCAAACAGGTTTACTAGCCTGAACTGGTTGAATTTGGATCTTCTTCATGGCAAAGGAGTTTTTACCTGGAATTTCATTCATTAAAGGTGAAAAGTGGCTTATGTCAAAAATGAGCGTTTCAGAGCGATTGGAGGCTGTTTTAGCACTGTACAGTCGCCTAAGGCTGAAAAGTGGCTTATGTGAAAAATGAGCGTTTCAGAGCGAGAGCAGCCTGTTTTTGCACTAAGCTGCATTTCACTGAAAAAAGGTCTTTCAAACAGGTTTACTAGCCTGAACTGGTTGAATTTGGATCTTCTTCATGGCAAAGGAGTTTTTACCTGGAATTTCATTCATTAAAGGTGAAAAGTGGCTTATGTCAAAAATGAGCGTTTCAGAGCGATTGGAGGCTGTTTTAGCGCTGAAAAGTGGCTTATGTGAAAAATGAGCGTTTCAGAGCGAGAGCAGCCTGTTTTTGCACTAAGCTGCATTTCACTGAAAAAAGGTCTTTCAAACAGGTTTACTAGCCTGAACTGGTTGAATTTGGATCTTCTTCATGGCAAAGGAGTTTTTACCTGGAATTTCATTCATTAAAGGTGAAAAGTGGCTTATGTCAAAAATGAGCGTTTCAGAGCGATTGGAGGCTGTTTTAGCGCTGAAAAGTGGCTTATGTGAAAAATGAGCGTTTCAGAGCGAGAGCAGCCTGTTTTTGCACTAAGCTGCATTTCACTGAAAAAAGGTCTTTCAAACAGGTTTACTAGCCTGAACTGGTTGAATTTGGATCTTCTTCATGGCAAAGGAGTTTTTACCTGGAATTTCATTCATTAAAGGTGAAAAGTGGCTTATGTCAAAAATGAGCGTTTCAGAGCGATTGGAGGCTGTTTTAGCGCTGAAAAGTGGCTTATGTGAAAAATGAGCGTTTCAGAGCGAGAGCAGCCTGTTTTTGCACTAAGCTGCATTTCACTGAAAAAAGGTCTTTCAAACAGGTTTACTAGCCTGAACTGGTTGAATTTGGATCTTATTCATGGCAAAGGAGTTTTTACCTGGAATTTCATTCATTAAAGGTGAAAAGTGGCTTATGTCAAAAATGAGCGTTTCAGAGCGATTGGAGGCTGTTTTAGCACTGTACAGTCGCCTAAGGCTGAAAAGTGGCTTATGTGAAAAATGAGCGTTTCAGAGCGAGAGCAGCCTGTTTTTGCACTAAGCTGCATTTCACTGAAAAAAGGTCTTTCAAACAGGTTTACTAGCCTGAACTGGTTGAATTTGGATCTTCTTCATGGCAAAGGAGTTTTTACCTGGAATTTCATTCATTAAAGGTGAAAAGTGGCTTATGTCAAAAATGAGCGTTTCAGAGCGATTGGAGGCTGTTTTAGCACTGTACAGTCGCCTAAGGCTGAAAAGTGGCTTATGTGAAAAATGAGCGTTTCAGAGCGAGAGCAGCCTGTTTTTGCACTAAGCTGCATTTCACTGAAAAAAGGTCTTTCAAACAGGTTTACTAGCCTGAACTGGTTGAATTTGGATCTTCTTCATGGCAAAGGAGTTTTTACCTGGAATTTCATTCATTAAAGGTGAAAAGTGGCTTATGTCAAAAATGAGCGTTTCAGAGCGATTGGAGGCTGTTTTAGCACTGTACAGTCGCCTAAGGCTGAAAAGTGGCTTATGTGAAAAATGAGCGTTTCAGAGCGAGAGCAGCCTGTTTTTGCACTAAGCTGCATTTCACTGAAAAAAGGTCTTTCAAACAGGTTTACTAGCCTGAACTGGTTGAATTTGGATCTTCTTCATGGCAAAGGAGTTTTTACCTGGAATTTCATTCATTAAAGGTGAAAAGTGGCTTATGTCAAAAATGAGCGTTTCAGAGCGATTGGAGGCTGTTTTAGCACTGTACAGTCGCCTAAGGCTGAAAAGTGGCTTATGTGAAAAATGAGCGTTTCAGAGCGAGAGCAGCCTGTTTTTGCACTAAGCTGCATTTCACTGAAAAAAGGTCTTTCAAACAGGTTTACTAGCCTGAACTGGTTGAATTTGGATCTTCTTCATGGCAAAGGAGTTTTTACCTGGAATTTCATTCATTAAAGGTGAAAAGTGGCTTATGTCAAAAATGAGCGTTTCAGAGCGATTGGAGGCTGTTTTAGCGCTGAAAAGTGGCTTATGTGAAAAATGAGCGTTTCAGAGCGAGAGCAGCCTGTTTTTGCACTAAGCTGCATTTCACTGAAAAAAGGTCTTTCAAACAGGTTTACTAGCCTGAACTGGTTGAATTTGGATCTTCTTCATGGCAAAGGAGTTTTTACCTGGAATTTCATTCATTAAAGGTGAAAAGTGGCTTATGTCAAAAATGAGCGTTTCAGAGCGATTGGAGGCTGTTTTAGCGCTGAAAAGTGGCTTATGTGAAAAATGAGCGTTTCAGAGCGAGAGCAGCCTGTTTTTGCGCTAAGCTGCATTTCACTGAAAAAAGGTCTTTCAAACAGGTTTACTAGCCTGAACTGGTTGAATTTGGATCTTCTTCATGGCAAAGGAGTTTTTACCTGGAATTTCATTCATTAAAGGTGAAAAGTGGCTTATGTCAAAAATGAGCGTTTCAGAGCGATTGGAGGCTGTTTTAGCGCTGAAAAGTGGCTTATGTGAAAAATGAGCGTTTCAGAGCGAGAGCAGCCTGTTTTTGCACTAAGCTGCATTTCACTGAAAAAAGGTCTTTCAAACAGGTTTACTAGCCTGAACTGGTTGAATTTGGATCTTATTCATGGCAAAGGAGTTTTTACCTGGAATTTCATTCATTAAAGGTGAAAAGTGGCTTATGTCAAAAATGAGCGTTTCAGAGCGATTGGAGGCTGTTTTAGCACTGTACAGTCGCCTAAGGCTGAAAAGTGGCTTATGTGAAAAATGAGCGTTTCAGAGCGAGAGCAGCCTGTTTTTGCACTAAGCTGCATTTCACTGAAAAAAGGTCTTTCAAACAGGTTTACTAGCCTGAACTGGTTGAATTTGGATCTTCTTCATGGCAAAGGAGTTTTTACCTGGAATTTCATTCATTAAAGGTGAAAAGTGGCTTATGTCAAAAATGAGCGTTTCAGAGCGATTGGAGGCTGTTTTAGCACTGTACAGTCGCCTAAGGCTGAAAAGTGGCTTATGTGAAAAATGAGCGTTTCAGAGCGAGAGCAGCCTGTTTTTGCACTAAGCTGCATTTCACTGAAAAAAGGTCTTTCAAACAGGTTTACTAGCCTGAACTGGTTGAATTTGGATCTTCTTCATGGCAAAGGAGTTTTTACCTGGAATTTCATTCATTAAAGGTGAAAAGTGGCTTATGTCAAAAATGAGCGTTTCAGAGCGATTGGAGGCTGTTTTAGCACTGTACAGTCGCCTAAGGCTGAAAAGTGGCTTATGTGAAAAATGAGCGTTTCAGAGCGAGAGCAGCCTGTTTTTGCACTAAGCTGCATTTCACTGAAAAAAGGTCTTTCAAACAGGTTTACTAGCCTGAACTGGTTGAATTTGGATCTTCTTCATGGCAAAGGAGTTTTTACCTGGAATTTCATTCATTAAAGGTGAAAAGTGGCTTATGTCAAAAATGAGCGTTTCAGAGCGATTGGAGGCTGTTTTAGCACTGTACAGTCGCCTAAGGCTGAAAAGTGGCTTATGTGAAAAATGAGCGTTTCAGAGCGAGAGCAGCCTGTTTTTGCACTAAGCTGCATTTCACTGAAAAAAGGTCTTTCAAACAGGTTTACTAGCCTGAACTGGTTGAATTTGGATCTTCTTCATGGCAAAGGAGTTTTTACCTGGAATTTCATTCATTAAAGGTGAAAAGTGGCTTATGTCAAAAATGAGCGTTTCAGAGCGATTGGAGGCTGTTTTAGCGCTGAAAAGTGGCTTATGTGAAAAATGAGCGTTTCAGAGCGAGAGCAGCCTGTTTTTGCACTAAGCTGCATTTCACTGAAAAAAGGTCTTTCAAACAGGTTTACTAGCCTGAACTGGTTGAATTTGGATCTTCTTCATGGCAAAGGAGTTTTTACCTGGAATTTCATTCATTAAAGGTGAAAAGTGGCTTATGTCAAAAATGAGCGTTTCAGAGCGATTGGAGGCTGTTTTAGCGCTGAAAAGTGGCTTATGTGAAAAATGAGCGTTTCAGAGCGAGAGCAGCCTGTTTTTGCACTAAGCTGCATTTCACTGAAAAAAGGTCTTTCAAACAGGTTTACTAGCCTGAACTGGTTGAATTTGGATCTTATTCATGGCAAAGGAGTTTTTACCTGGAATTTCATTCATTAAAGGTGAAAAGTGGCTTATGTCAAAAATGAGCGTTTCAGAGCGATTGGAGGCTGTTTTAGCGCTGAAAAGTGGCTTATGTGAAAAATGAGCGTTTCAGAGCGAGAGCAGCCTGTTTTTGCACTAAGCTGCATTTCACTGAAAAAAGGTCTTTCAAACAGGTTTACTAGCCTGAACTGGTTGAATTTGGATCTTCTTCATGGCAAAGGAGTTTTTACCTGGAATTTCATTCATTAAAGGTGAAAAGTGGCTTATGTCAAAAATGAGCGTTTCAGAGCGATTGGAGGCTGTTTTAGCACTGTACAGTCGCCTAAGGCTGAAAAGTGGCTTATGTGAAAAATGAGCGTTTCAGAGCGAGAGCAGCCTGTTTTTGCACTAAGCTGCATTTCACTGAAAAAAGGTCTTTCAAACAGGTTTACTAGCCTGAACTGGTTGAATTTGGATCTTCTTCATGGCAAAGGAGTTTTTACCTGGAATTTCATTCATTAAAGGTGAAAAGTGGCTTATGTCAAAAATGAGCGTTTCAGAGCGATTTTTAGGCTGTTTTAGCACTGTACAGTCGCCTAAGGCTGAAAAGTGGCTTATGTGAAAAATGAGCGTTTCAGAGCGAGAGCAGCCTGTTTTTGCACTAAGCTGCATTTCACTGAAAAAAGGTCTTTCAAACAGGTTTACTAGCCTGAACTGGTTGAATTTGGATCTTCTTCATGGCAAAGGAGTTTTTACCTGGAATTTCATTCATTAAAGTTGAAAAGTGGCTTATGTCAAAAATGAGCGTTTCAGAGCGATTGGAGGCTGTTTTAGCACTGTACAGTCGCCTAAGGCTGAAAAGTGGCTTATGTGAAAAATGAGCGTTTCAGAGCGAGAGCAGCCTGTTTTTGCACTAAGCTGCATTTCACTGAAAAAAGGTCTTTCAAACAGGTTTACTAGCCTGAACTGGTTGAATTTGGATCTTCTTCATGGCAAAGGAGTTTTTACCTGGAATTTCATTCATTAAAGGTGAAAAGTGGCTTATGTGAAAAATGAGCGTTTCAGAGCGATTGGAGGCTGTTTTAGCGCTGAAAAGTGGCTTATGTGAAAAATGAGCGTTTCAGAGCGAGAGCAGCCTGTTTTTGCACTAAGCTGCATTTCACTGAAAAAAGGTCTTTCAAACAGGTTTACTAGCCTGAACTGGTTGAATTTGGATCTTCTTCATGGCAAAGGAGTTTTTACCTGGAATTTCATTCATTAAAGGTGAAAAGTGGCTTATGTCAAAAATGAGCGTTTCAGAGCGATTGGAGGCTGTTTTAGCGCTGAAAAGTGGCTTATGTGAAAAATGAGCGTTTCAGAGCGAGAGCAGCCTGTTTTTGCACTAAGCTGCATTTCACTGAAAAAAGGTCTTTCAAACAGGTTTACTAGCCTGAACTGGTTGAATTTGGATCTTCTTCATGGCAAAGGAGTTTTTACCTGGAATTTCATTCATTAAAGGTGAAAAGTGGCTTATGTCAAAAATGAGCGTTTCAGAGCGATTGGAGGCTGTTTTAGCGCTGAAAAGTGGCTTATGTGAAAAATGAGCGTTTCAGAGCGAGAGCAGCCTGTTTTTGCACTAAGCTGCATTTCACTGAAAAAAGGTCTTTCAAACAGGTTTACTAGCCTGAACTGGTTGAATTTGGATCTTCTTCATGGCAAAGGAGTTTTTACCTGGAATTTCATTCATTAAAGGTGAAAAGTGGCTTATGTCAAAAATGAGCGTTTCAGAGCGATTGGAGGCTGTTTTAGCACTGTACAGTCGCCTAAGGCTGAAAAGTGGCTTATGTGAAAAATGAGCGTTTCAGAGCGAGAGCAGCCTGTTTTTGCACTAAGCTGCATTTCACTGAAAAAAGGTCTTTCAAACAGGTTTACTAGCCTGAACTGGTTGAATTTGGATCTTCTTCATGGCAAAGGAGTTTTTACCTGGAATTTCATTCATTAAAGGTGAAAAGTGGCTTATGTCAAAAATGAGCGTTTCAGAGCGATTGGAGGCTGTTTTAGCACTGTACAGTCGCCTAAGGCTGAAAAGTGGCTTATGTGAAAAATGAGCGTTTCAGAGCGAGAGCAGCCTGTTTTTGCACTAAGCTGCATTTCACTGAAAAAAGGTCTTTCAAACAGGTTTACTAGCCTGAACTGGTTGAATTTGGATCTTCTTCATGGCAAAGGAGTTTTTACCTGGAATTTCATTCATTAAAGGTGAAAAGTGGCTTATGTCAAAAATGAGCGTTTCAGAGCGATTGGAGGCTGTTTTAGCACTGTACAGTCGCCTAAGGCTGAAAAGTGGCTTATGTGAAAAATGAGCGTTTCAGAGCGAGAGCAGCCTGTTTTTGCACTAAGCTGCATTTCACTGAAAAAAGGTCTTTCAAACAGGTTTACTAGCCTGAACTGGTTGAATTTGGATCTTCTTCATGGCAAAGGAGTTTTTACCTGGAATTTCATTCATTAAAGGTGAAAAGTGGCTTATGTCAAAAATGAGCGTTTCAGAGCGATTGGAGGCTGTTTTAGCACTGTACAGTCGCCTAAGGCTGAAAAGTGGCTTATGTGAAAAATGAGCGTTTCAGAGCGAGAGCAGCCTGTTTTTGCACTAAGCTGCATTTCACTGAAAAAAGGTCTTTCAAACAGGTTTACTAGCCTGAACTGGTTGAATTTGGATCTTCTTCATGGCAAAGGAGTTTTTACCTGGAATTTCATTCATTAAAGGTGAAAAGTGGCTTATGTCAAAAATGAGCGTTTCAGAGCGATTGGAGGCTGTTTTAGCACTGTACAGTCGCCTAAGGCTGAAAAGTGGCTTATGTGAAAAATGAGCGTTTCAGAGCGAGAGGAGGCTGTTTTTGCACTAAGCTGCATTTCACTGAAAAAAGGTCTTTCAAACAGGTTTACTAGCCTGAACTGGTTGAATTTGGATCTTCTTCATGGCAAAGGAGTTTTTACCTGGAATTTCATTCATTAAAGGTGAAATGTGGCTTATGTCAAAAATGAGCGTTTCAGAGCGATTGGAGGCTGTTTTAGCACTGTACAGTCGCCTAAGGCTGAAAAGTGGCTTATGTGAAAAATGAGCGTTTCAGAGCGAGAGCAGCCTGTTTTTGCACTAAGCTGCATTTCACTGAAAAAAGGTCTTTCAAACAGGTTTACTAGCCTGAACTGGTTGAATTTGGATCTTCTTCATGGCAAAGGAGTTTTTACCTGGAATTTCATTCATTAAAGGTGAAAAGTGGCTTATGTCAAAAATGAGCGTTTCAGAGCGATTGGAGGCTGTTTTAGCACTGTACAGTCGCCTAAGGCTGAAAAGTGGCTTATGTGAAAAATGAGCGTTTCAGAGCGAGAGCAGCCTGTTTTTGCACTAAGCTGCATTTCACTGAAAAAAGGTCTTTCAAACAGGTTTACTAGCCTGAACTGGTTGAATTTGGATCTTCTTCATGGCAAAGGAGTTTTTACCTGGAATTTCATTCATTAAAGGTGAAATGTGGCTTATGTCAAAAATGAGCGTTTCAGAGCGATTGGAGGCTGTTTTAGCACTGTACAGTCGCCTAAGGCTGAAAAGTGGCTTATGTGAAAAATGAGCGTTTCAGAGCGAGAGCAGCCTGTTTTTGCACTAAGCTGCATTTCACTGAAAAAAGGTCTTTCAAACAGGTTTACTAGCCTGAACTGGTTGAATTTGGATCTTCTTCATGGCAAAGGAGTTTTTACCTGGAATTTCATTCATTAAAGGTGAAAAGTGGCTTATGTCAAAAATGAGCGTTTCAGAGCGATTGGAGGCTGTTTTAGCACTGTACAGTCGCCTAAGGCTGAAAAGTGGCTTATGTGAAAAATGAGCGTTTCAGAGCGAGAGCAGCCTGTTTTTGCACTAAGCTGCATTTCACTGAAAAAAGGTCTTTCAAACAGGTTTACTAGCCTGAACTGGTTGAATTTGGATCTTCTTCATGGCAAAGGAGTTTTTACCTGGAATTTCATTCATTAAAGGTGAAAAGTGGCTTATGTCAAAAATGAGCGTTTCAGAGCGATTGGAGGCTGTTTTAGCACTGTACAGTCGCCTAAGGCTGAAAAGTGGCTTATGTGAAAAATGAGCGTTTCAGAGCGAGAGGAGGCTGTTTTTGCACTAAGCTGCATTTCACTGAAAAAAGGTCTTTCAAACAGGTTTACTAGCCTGAACTGGTTGAATTTGGATCTTCTTCATGGCAAAGGAGTTTTTACCTGGAATTTCATTCATTAAAGGTGAAAAGTGGCTTATGTCAAAAATGAGCGTTTCAGAGCGATTGGAGGCTGTTTTAGCGCTGAAAAGTGGCTTATGTGAAAAATGAGCGTTTCAGAGCGAGAGCAGCCTGTTTTTGCACTAAGCTGCATTTCACTGAAAAAAGGTCTTTCAAACAGGTTTACTAGCCTGAACTGGTTGAATTTGGATCTTCTTCATGGCAAAGGAGTTTTTACCTGGAATTTCATTCATTAAAGGTGAAAAGTGGCTTATGTCAAAAATGAGCGTTTCAGAGCGATTGGAGGCTGTTTTAGCGCTGAAAAGTGGCTTATGTGAAAAATGAGCGTTTCAGAGCGAGAGCAGCCTGTTTTTGCACTAAGCTGCATTTCACTGAAAAAAGGTCTTTCAAACAGGTTTACTAGCCTGAACTGGTTGAATTTGGATCTTCTTCATGGCAAAGGAGTTTTTACCTGGAATTTCATTCATTAAAGGTGAAAAGTGGCTTATGTCAAAAATGAGCGTTTCAGAGCGATTGGAGGCTGTTTTAGCGCTGAAAAGTGGCTTATGTGAAAAATGAGCGTTTCAGAGCGAGAGCAGCCTGTTTTTGCACTAAGCTGCATTTCACTGAAAAAAGGTCTTTCAAACAGGTTTACTAGCCTGAACTGGTTGAATTTGGATCTTCTTCATGGCAAAGGAGTTTTTACCTGGAATTTCATTCATTAAAGGTGAAAAGTGGCTTATGTCAAAAATGAGCGTTTCAGAGCGATTGGAGGCTGTTTTAGCACTGTACAGTCGCCTAAGGCTGAAAAGTGGCTTATGTGAAAAATGAGCGTTTCAGAGCGAGAGCAGCCTGTTTTTGCACTAAGCTGCATTTCACTGAAAAAAGGTCTTTCAAACAGGTTTACTAGCCTGAACTGGTTGAATTTGGATCTTCTTCATGGCAAAGGAGTTTTTACCTGGAATTTCATTCATTAAAGGTGAAAAGTGGCTTATGTCAAAAATGAGCGTTTCAGAGCGATTGGAGGCTGTTTTAGCGCTGAAAAGTGGCTTATGTGAAAAATGAGCGTTTCAGAGCGAGAGCAGCCTGTTTTTGCACTAAGCTGCATTTCACTGAAAAAAGGTCTTTCAAACAGGTTTACTAGCCTGAACTGGTTGAATTTGGATCTTCTTCATGGCAAAGGAGTTTTTACCTGGAATTTCATTCATTAAAGGTGAAAAGTGGCTTATGTCAAAAATGAGCGTTTCAGAGCGATTGGAGGCTGTTTTAGCGCTGAAAAGTGGCTTATGTGAAAAATGAGCGTTTCAGAGCGAGAGCAGCCTGTTTTTGCACTAAGCTGCATTTCACTGAAAAAAGGTCTTTCAAACAGGTTTACTAGCCTGAACTGGTTGAATTTGGATCTTCTTCATGGCAAAGGAGTTTTTACCTGGAATTTCATTCATTAAAGGTGAAAAGTGGCTTATGTCAAAAATGAGCGTTTCAGAGCGATTGGAGGCTGTTTTAGCGCTGAAAAGTGGCTTATGTGAAAAATGAGCGTTTCAGAGCGAGAGCAGCCTGTTTTTGCACTAAGCTGCATTTCACTGAAAAAAGGTCTTTCAAACAGGTTTACTAGCCTGAACTGGTTGAATTTGGATCTTCTTCATGGCAAAGGAGTTTTTACCTGGAATTTCATTCATTAAAGTTGAAAAGTGGCTTATGTCAAAAATGAGCGTTTCAGAGCGATTGGAGGCTGTTTTAGCACTGTACAGTCGCCTAAGGCTGAAAAGTGGCTTATGTGAAAAATGAGCGTTTCAGAGCGAGAGCAGCCTGTTTTTGCACTAAGCTGCATTTCACTGAAAAAAGGTCTTTCAAACAGGTTTACTAGCCTGAACTGGTTGAATTTGGATCTTCTTCATGGCAAAGGAGTTTTTACCTGGAATTTCATTCATTAAAGGTGAAAAGTGGCTTATGTCAAAAATGAGCGTTTCAGAGCGATTGGAGGCTGTTTTAGCGCTGAAAAGTGGCTTATGTGAAAAATGAGCGTTTCAGAGCGAGAGCAGCCTGTTTTTGCACTAAGCTGCATTTCACTGAAAAAAGGTCTTTCAAACAGGTTTACTAGCCTGAACTGGTTGAATTTGGATCTTCTTCATGGCAAAGGAGTTTTTACCTGGAATTTCATTCATTAAAGGTGAAAAGTGGCTTATGTCAAAAATGAGCGTTTCAGAGCGATTGGAGGCTGTTTTAGCGCTGAAAAGTGGCTTATGTGAAAAATGAGCGTTTCAGAGCGAGAGCAGCCTGTTTTTGCACTAAGCTGCATTTCACTGAAAAAAGGTCTTTCAAACAGGTTTACTAGCCTGAACTGGTTGAATTTGGATCTTCTTCATGGCAAAGGAGTTTTTACCTGGAATTTCATTCATTAAAGGTGAAAAGTGGCTTATGTCAAAAATGAGCGTTTCAGAGCGATTGGAGGCTGTTTTAGCACTGTACAGTCGCCTAAGGCTGAAAAGTGGCTTATGTGAAAAATGAGCGTTTCAGAGCGAGAGCAGCCTGTTTTTGCACTAAGCTGCATTTCACTGAAAAAAGGTCTTTCAAACAGGTTTACTAGCCTGAACTGGTTGAATTTGGATCTTCTTCATGGCAAAGGAGTTTTTACCTGGAATTTCATTCATTAAAGGTGAAAAGTGGCTTATGTCAAAAATGAGCGTTTCAGAGCGATTGGAGGCTGTTTTAGCACTGTACAGTCGCCTAAGGCTGAAAAGTGGCTTATGTGAAAAATGAGCGTTTCAGAGCGAGAGCAGCCTGTTTTTGCACTAAGCTGCATTTCACTGAAAAAAGGTCTTTCAAACAGGTTTACTAGCCTGAACTGGTTGAATTTGGATCTTCTTCATGGCAAAGGAGTTTTTACCTGGAATTTCATTCATTAAAGGTGAAAAGTGGCTTATGTCAAAAATGAGCGTTTCAGAGCGATTGGAGGCTGTTTTAGCACTGTACAGTCGCCTAAGGCTGAAAAGTGGCTTATGTGAAAAATGAGCGTTTCAGAGCGAGAGCAGCCTGTTTTTGCACTAAGCTGCATTTCACTGAAAAAAGGTCTTTCAAACAGGTTTACTAGCCTGAACTGGTTGAATTTGGATCTTCTTCATGGCAAAGGAGTTTTTACCTGGAATTTCATTCATTAAAGGTGAAAAGTGGCTTATGTCAAAAATGAGCGTTTCAGAGCGATTGGAGGCTGTTTTAGCACTGTACAGTCGCCTAAGGCTGAAAAGTGGCTTATGTGAAAAATGAGCGTTTCAGAGCGAGAGGAGGCTGTTTTTGCACTAAGCTGCATTTCACTGAAAAAAGGTCTTTCAAACAGGTTTACTAGCCTGAACTGGTTGAATTTGGATCTTCTTCATGGCAAAGGAGTTTTTACCTGGAATTTCATTCATTAAAGGTGAAATGTGGCTTATGTCAAAAATGAGCGTTTCAGAGCGATTGGAGGCTGTTTTAGCACTGTACAGTCGCCTAAGGCTGAAAAGTGGCTTATGTGAAAAATGAGCGTTTCAGAGCGAGAGCAGCCTGTTTTTGCACTAAGCTGCATTTCACTGAAAAAAGGTCTTTCAAACAGGTTTACTAGCCTGAACTGGTTGAATTTGGATCTTCTTCATGGCAAAGGAGTTTTTACCTGGAATTTCATTCATTAAAGGTGAAAAGTGGCTTATGTCAAAAATGAGCGTTTCAGAGCGATTGGAGGCTGTTTTAGCACTGTACAGTCGCCTAAGGCTGAAAAGTGGCTTATGTGAAAAATGAGCGTTTCAGAGCGAGAGCAGCCTGTTTTTGCACTAAGCTGCATTTCACTGAAAAAAGGTCTTTCAAACAGGTTTACTAGCCTGAACTGGTTGAATTTGGATCTTCTTCATGGCAAAGGAGTTTTTACCTGGAATTTCATTCATTAAAGGTGAAAAGTGGCTTATGTCAAAAATGAGCGTTTCAGAGCGATTGGAGGCTGTTTTAGCACTGTACAGTCGCCTAAGGCTGAAAAGTGGCTTATGTGAAAAATGAGCGTTTCAGAGCGAGAGCAGCCTGTTTTTGCACTAAGCTGCATTTCACTGAAAAAAGGTCTTTCAAACAGGTTTACTAGCCTGAACTGGTTGAATTTGGATCTTCTTCATGGCAAAGGAGTTTTTACCTGGAATTTCATTCATTAAAGGTGAAAAGTGGCTTATGTCAAAAATGAGCGTTTCAGAGCGATTGGAGGCTGTTTTAGCACTGTACAGTCGCCTAAGGCTGAAAAGTGGCTTATGTGAAAAATGAGCGTTTCAGAGCGAGAGCAGCCTGTTTTTGCACTAAGCTGCATTTCACTGAAAAAAGGTCTTTCAAACAGGTTTACTAGCCTGAACTGGTTGAATTTGGATCTTCTTCATGGCAAAGGAGTTTTTACCTGGAATTTCATTCATTAAAGGTGAAAAGTGGCTTATGTCAAAAATGAGCGTTTCAGAGCGATTGGAGGCTGTTTTAGCACTGTACAGTCGCCTAAGGCTGAAAAGTGGCTTATGTGAAAAATGAGCGTTTCAGAGCGAGAGCAGCCTGTTTTTGCACTAAGCTGCATTTCACTGAAAAAAGGTCTTTCAAACAGGTTTACTAGCCTGAACTGGTTGAATTTGGATCTTCTTCATGGCAAAGGAGTTTTTACCTGGAATTTCATTCATTAAAGGTGAAAAGTGGCTTATGTCAAAAATGAGCGTTTCAGAGCGATTGGAGGCTGTTTTAGCACTGTACAGTCGCCTAAGGCTGAAAAGTGGCTTATGTGAAAAATGAGCGTTTCAGAGCGAGAGCAGCCTGTTTTTGCACTACGCTGCATTTCACTGAAAAAAGGTCTTTCAAACAGGTTTACTAGCCTGAACTGGTTGAATTTGGATCTTCTTCATGGCAAAGGAGTTTTTACCTGGAATTTCATTCATTAAAGGTGAAAAGTGGCTTATGTCAAAAATGAGCGTTTCAGAGCGATTGGAGGCTGTTTTAGCACTGTACAGTCGCCTAAGGCTGAAAAGTGGCTTATGTGAAAAATGAGCGTTTCAGAGCGAGAGGAGGCTGTTTTTGCACTAAGCTGCATTTCACTGAAAAAAGGTCTTTCAAACAGGTTTACTAGCCTGAACTGGTTGAATTTGGATCTTCTTCATGGCAAAGGAGTTTTTACCTGGAATTTCATTCATTAAAGGTGAAATGTGGCTTATGTCAAAAATGAGCGTTTCAGAGCGATTGGAGGCTGTTTTAGCACTGTACAGTCGCCTAAGGCTGAAAAGTGGCTTATGTGAAAAATGAGCGTTTCAGAGCGAGAGCAGCCTGTTTTTGCACTAAGCTGCATTTCACTGAAAAAAGGTCTTTCAAACAGGTTTACTAGCCTGAACTGGTTGAATTTGGATCTTCTTCATGGCAAAGGAGTTTTTACCTGGAATTTCATTCATTAAAGGTGAAAAGTGGCTTATGTCAAAAATGAGCGTTTCAGAGCGATTGGAGGCTGTTTTAGCACTGTACAGTCGCCTAAGGCTGAAAAGTGGCTTATGTGAAAAATGAGCGTTTCAGAGCGAGAGCAGCCTGTTTTTGCACTAAGCTGCATTTCACTGAAAAAAGGTCTTTCAAACAGGTTTACTAGCCTGAACTGGTTGAATTTGGATCTTCTTCATGGCAAAGGAGTTTTTACCTGGAATTTCATTCATTAAAGGTGAAAAGTGGCTTATGTCAAAAATGAGCGTTTCAGAGCGATTGGAGGCTGTTTTAGCACTGTACAGTCGCCTAAGGCTGAAAAGTGGCTTATGTGAAAAATGAGCGTTTCAGAGCGAGAGCAGCCTGTTTTTGCACTAAGCTGCATTTCACTGAAAAAAGGTCTTTCAAACAGGTTTACTAGCCTGAACTGGTTGAATTTGGATCTTCTTCATGGCAAAGGAGTTTTTACCTGGAATTTCATTCATTAAAGGTGAAATGTGGCTTATGTCAAAAATGAGCGTTTCAGAGCGATTGGAGGCTGTTTTAGCACTGTACAGTCGCCTAAGGCTGAAAAGTGGCTTATGTGAAAAATGAGCGTTTCAGAGCGAGAGCAGCCTGTTTTTGCACTAAGCTGCATTTCACTGAAAAAAGGTCTTTCAAACAGGTTTACTAGCCTGAACTGGTTGAATTTGGATCTTCTTCATGGCAAAGGAGTTTTTACCTGGAATTTCATTCATTAAAGGTGAAAAGTGGCTTATGTCAAAAATGAGCGTTTCAGAGCGATTGGAGGCTGTTTTAGCACTGTACAGTCGCCTAAGGCTGAAAAGTGGCTTATGTGAAAAATGAGCGTTTCAGAGCGAGAGCAGCCTGTTTTTGCACTAAGCTGCATTTCACTGAAAAAAGGTCTTTCAAACAGGTTTACTAGCCTGAACTGGTTGAATTTGGATCTTCTTCATGGCAAAGGAGTTTTTACCTGGAATTTCATTCATTAAAGTTGAAAAGTGGCTTATGTCAAAAATGAGCGTTTCAGAGCGATTGGAGGCTGTTTTAGCACTGTACAGTCGCCTAAGGCTGAAAAGTGGCTTATGTGAAAAATGAGCGTTTCAGAGCGAGAGCAGCCTGTTTTTGCACTAAGCTGCATTTCACTGAAAAAAGGTCTTTCAAACAGGTTTACTAGCCTGAACTGGTTGAATTTGGATCTTCTTCATGGCAAAGGAGTTTTTACCTGGAATTTCATTCATTAAAGGTGAAAAGTGGCTTATGTCAAAAATGAGCGTTTCAGAGCGATTGGAGGCTGTTTTAGCGCTGAAAAGTGGCTTATGTGAAAAATGAGCGTTTCAGAGCGAGAGCAGCCTGTTTTTGCACTAAGCTGCATTTCACTGAAAAAAGGTCTTTCAAACAGGTTTACTAGCCTGAACTGGTTGAATTTGGATCTTCTTCATGGCAAAGGAGTTTTTACCTGGAATTTCATTCATTAAAGGTGAAAAGTGGCTTATGTCAAAAATGAGCGTTTCAGAGCGATTGGAGGCTGTTTTAGCGCTGAAAAGTGGCTTATGTGAAAAATGAGCGTTTCAGAGCGAGAGCAGCCTGTTTTTGCACTAAGCTGCATTTCACTGAAAAAAGGTCTTTCAAACAGGTTTACTAGCCTGAACTGGTTGAATTTGGATCTTCTTCATGGCAAAGGAGTTTTTACCTGGAATTTCATTCATTAAAGGTGAAAAGTGGCTTATGTCAAAAATGAGCGTTTCAGAGCGATTGGAGGCTGTTTTAGCGCTGAAAAGTGGCTTATGTGAAAAATGAGCGTTTCAGAGCGAGAGCAGCCTGTTTTTGCACTAAGCTGCATTTCACTGAAAAAAGGTCTTTCAAACAGGTTTACTAGCCTGAACTGGTTGAATTTGGATCTTCTTCATGGCAAAGGAGTTTTTACCTGGAATTTCATTCATTAAAGGTGAAAAGTGGCTTATGTCAAAAATGAGCGTTTCAGAGCGATTGGAGGCTGTTTTAGCACTGTACAGTCGCCTAAGGCTGAAAAGTGGCTTATGTGAAAAATGAGCGTTTCAGAGCGAGAGCAGCCTGTTTTTGCACTAAGCTGCATTTCACTGAAAAAAGGTCTTTCAAACAGGTTTACTAGCCTGAACTGGTTGAATTTGGATCTTCTTCATGGCAAAGGAGTTTTTACCTGGAATTTCATTCATTAAAGGTGAAAAGTGGCTTATGTCAAAAATGAGCGTTTCAGAGCGATTGGAGGCTGTTTTAGCACTGTACAGTCGCCTAAGGCTGAAAAGTGGCTTATGTGAAAAATGAGCGTTTCAGAGCGAGAGCAGCCTGTTTTTGCACTAAGCTGCATTTCACTGAAAAAAGGTCTTTCAAACAGGTTTACTAGCCTGAACTGGTTGAATTTGGATCTTCTTCATGGCAAAGGAGTTTTTACCTGGAATTTCATTCATTAAAGGTGAAAAGTGGCTTATGTCAAAAATGAGCGTTTCAGAGCGATTGGAGGCTGTTTTAGCACTGTACAGTCGCCTAAGGCTGAAAAGTGGCTTATGTGAAAAATGAGCGTTTCAGAGCGAGAGCAGCCTGTTTTTGCACTAAGCTGCATTTCACTGAAAAAAGGTCTTTCAAACAGGTTTACTAGCCTGAACTGGTTGAATTTGGATCTTCTTCATGGCAAAGGAGTTTTTACCTGGAATTTCATTCATTAAAGGTGAAAAGTGGCTTATGTCAAAAATGAGCGTTTCAGAGCGATTGGAGGCTGTTTTAGCACTGTACAGTCGCCTAAGGCTGAAAAGTGGCTTATGTGAAAAATGAGCGTTTCAGAGCGAGAGGAGGCTGTTTTTGCACTAAGCTGCATTTCACTGAAAAAAGGTCTTTCAAACAGGTTTACTAGCCTGAACTGGTTGAATTTGGATCTTCTTCATGGCAAAGGAGTTTTTACCTGGAATTTCATTCATTAAAGGTGAAAAGTGGCTTATGTCAAAAATGAGCGTTTCAGAGCGATTGGAGGCTGTTTTAGCACTGTACAGTCGCCTAAGGCTGAAAAGTGGCTTATGTGAAAAATGAGCGTTTCAGAGCGAGAGGAGGCTGTTTTTGCACTAAGCTGCATTTCACTGAAAAAAGGTCTTTCAAACAGGTTTACTAGCCTGAACTGGTTGAATTTGGATCTTCTTCATGGCAAAGGAGTTTTTACCTGGAATTTCATTCATTAAAGGTGAAATGTGGCTTATGTCAAAAATGAGCGTTTCAGAGCGATTGGAGGCTGTTTTAGCACTGTACAGTCGCCTAAGGCTGAAAAGTGGCTTATGTGAAAAATGAGCGTTTCAGAGCGAGAGCAGCCTGTTTTTGCACTAAGCTGCATTTCACTGAAAAAGGTCTTTCAAACAGGTTTACTAGCCTGAACTGGTTGAATTTGGATCTTCTTCATGGCAAAGGAGTTTTTACCTGGAATTTCATTCATTAAAGGTGAAAAGTGGCTTATGTCAAAAATGAGCGTTTCAGAGCGATTGGAGGCTGTTTTAGCACTGTACAGTCGCCTAAGGCTGAAAAGTGGCTTATGTGAAAAATGAGCGTTTCAGAGCGAGAGCAGCCTGTTTTTGCACTAAGCTGCATTTCACTGAAAAAAGGTCTTCCAAACAGGTTTACTAGCCTGAACTGGTTGAATTTGGATCTTCTTCATGGCAAAGGAGTTTTTACCTGGAATTTCATTCATTAAAGGTGAAAAGTGGCTTATGTCAAAAATGAGCGTTTCAGAGCGATTGGAGGCTGTTTTAGCACTGTACAGTCGCCTAAGGCTGAAAAGTGGCTTATGTGAAAAATGAGCGTTTCAGAGCGAGAGCAGCCTGTTTTTGCACTAAGCTGCATTTCACTGAAAAAAGGTCTTTCAAACAGGTTTACTAGCCTGAACTGGTTGAATTTGGATCTTCTTCATGGCAAAGGAGTTTTTACCTGGAATTTCATTCATTAAAGGTGAAATGTGGCTTATGTCAAAAATGAGCGTTT
Source organism: Pagrus pagrus (assembly GCF_965226575.1). NCBI lineage: Eukaryota > Metazoa > Chordata > Actinopteri > Spariformes > Sparidae > Pagrus > Pagrus pagrus. The sequence goes on along the minus strand of NW_028175188.1, from coordinate 7,171 downwards.
CAGAGCGATTGGAGGCTGTTTTAGCACTGTACAGTCGCCTAAGGCTGAAAAGTGGCTTATGTGAAAAATGAGCGTTTCAGAGCGAGAGCAGCCTGTTTTTGCACTAAGCTGCATTTCACTGAAAAAAGGTCTTTCAAACAGGTTTACTAGCCTGAACTGGTTGAATTTGGATCTTCTTCATGGCAAAGGAGTTTTTACCTGGAATTTCATTCATTAAAGGTGAAAAGTGGCTTATGTCAAAAATGAGCGTTTCAGAGCGATTGGAGGCTGTTTTAGCACTGTACAGTCGCCTAAGGCTGAAAAGTGGCTTATGTGAAAAATGAGCGTTTCAGAGCGAGAGCAGCCTGTTTTTGCACTAAGCTGCATTTCACTGAAAAAAGGTCTTTCAAACAGGTTTACTAGCCTGAACTGGTTGAATTTGGATCTTCTTCATGGCAAAGGAGTTTTTACCTGGAATTTCATTCATTAAAGGTGAAAAGTGGCTTATGTCAAAAATGAGCGTTTCAGAGCGATTGGAGGCTGTTTTAGCACTGTACAGTCGCCTAAGGCTGAAAAGTGGCTTATGTGAAAAATGAGCGTTTCAGAGCGAGAGCAGCCTGTTTTTGCACTAAGCTGCATTTCACTGAAAAAAGGTCTTTCAAACAGGTTTACTAGCCTGAACTGGTTGAATTTGGATCTTCTTCATGGCAAAGGAGTTTTTACCTGGAATTTCATTCATTAAAGGTGAAAAGTGGCTTATGTCAAAAATGAGCGTTTCAGAGCGATTGGAGGCTGTTTTAGCACTGTACAGTCGCCTAAGGCTGAAAAGTGGCTTATGTGAAAAATGAGCGTTTCAGAGCGAGAGCAGCCTGTTTTTGCACTAAGCTGCATTTCACTGAAAAAAGGTCTTTCAAACAGGTTTACTAGCCTGAACTGGTTGAATTTGGATCTTCTTCATGGCAAAGGAGTTTTTACCTGGAATTTCATTCATTAAAGGTGAAAAGTGGCTTATGTCAAAAATGAGCGTTTCAGAGCGATTGGAGGCTGTTTTAGCACTGTACAGTCGCCTAAGGCTGAAAAGTGGCTTATGTGAAAAATGAGCGTTTCAGAGCGAGAGGAGGCTGTTTTTGCACTAAGCTGCATTTCACTGAAAAAAGGTCTTTCAAACAGGTTTACTAGCCTGAACTGGTTGAATTTGGATCTTCTTCATGGCAAAGGAGTTTTTACCTGGAATTTCATTCATTAAAGGTGAAATGTGGCTTATGTCAAAAATGAGCGTTTCAGAGCGATTGGAGGCTGTTTTAGCACTGTACAGTCGCCTAAGGCTGAAAAGTGGCTTATGTGAAAAATGAGCGTTTCAGAGCGAGAGCAGCCTGTTTTTGCACTAAGCTGCATTTCACTGAAAAAAGGTCTTTCAAACAGGTTTACTAGCCTGAACTGGTTGAATTTGGATCTTCTTCATGGCAAAGGAGTTTTTACCTGGAATTTCATTCATTAAAGGTGAAAAGTGGCTTATGTCAAAAATGAGCGTTTCAGAGCGATTGGAGGCTGTTTTAGCACTGTACAGTCGCCTAAGGCTGAAAAGTGGCTTATGTGAAAAATGAGCGTTTCAGAGCGAGAGCAGCCTGTTTTTGCACTAAGCTGCATTTCACTGAAAAAAGGTCTTTCAAACAGGTTTACTAGCCTGAACTGGTTGAATTTGGATCTTCTTCATGGCAAAGGAGTTTTTACCTGGAATTTCATTCATTAAAGGTGAAAAGTGGCTTATGTCAAAAATGAGCGTTTCAGAGCGATTGGAGGCTGTTTTAGCACTGTACAGTCGCCTAAGGCTGAAAAGTGGCTTATGTGAAAAATGAGCGTTTCAGAGCGAGAGGAGGCTGTTTTTGCACTAAGCTGCATTTCACTGAAAAAAGGTCTTTCAAACAGGTTTACTAGCCTGAACTGGTTGAATTTGGATCTTCTTCATGGCAAAGGAGTTTTTACCTGGAATTTCATTCATTAAAGGTGAAATGTGGCTTATGTCAAAAATGAGCGTTTCAGAGCGATTGGAGGCTGTTTTAGCACTGTACAGTCGCCTAAGGCTGACAAGTGGCTTATGTGAAAAATGAGCGTTTCAGAGCGAGAGCAGCCTGTTTTTGCACTAAGCTGCATTTCACTGAAAAAAGGTCTTTCAAACAGGTTTACTAGCCTGAACTGGTTGAATTTGGATCTTCTTCATGGCAAAGGAGTTTTTACCTGGAATTTCATTCATTAAAGGTGAAAAGTGGCTTATGTCAAAAATGAGCGTTTCAGAGCGATTGGAGGCTGTTTTAGCACTGTACAGTCGCCTAAGGCTGAAAAGTGGCTTATGTGAAAAATGAGCGTTTCAGAGCGAGAGCAGCCTGTTTTTGCACTAAGCTGCATTTCACTGAAAAAAGGTCTTTCAAACAGGTTTACTAGCCTGAACTGGTTGAATTTGGATCTTCTTCATGGCAAAGGAGTTTTTACCTGGAATTTCATTCATTAAAGGTGAAAAGTGGCTTATGTCAAAAATGAGCGTTTCAGAGCGATTGGAGGCTGTTTTAGCGCTGAAAAGTGGCTTATGTGAAAAATGAGCGTTTCAGAGCGAGAGCAGCCTGTTTTTGCACTAAGCTGCATTTCACTGAAAAAAGGTCTTTCAAACAGGTTTACTAGCCTGAACTGGTTGAATTTGGATCTTCTTCATGGCAAAGGAGTTTTTACCTGGAATTTCATTCATTAAAGGTGAAAAGTGGCTTATGTCAAAAATGAGCGTTTCAGAGCGATTGGAGGCTGTTTTAGCGCTGAAAAGTGGCTTATGTGAAAAATGAGCGTTTCAGAGCGAGAGCAGCCTGTTTTTGCACTAAGCTGCATTTCACTGAAAAAAGGTCTTTCAAACAGGTTTACTAGCCTGAACTGGTTGAATTTGGATCTTCTTCATGGCAAAGGAGTTTTTACCTGGAATTTCATTCATTAAAGGTGAAAAGTGGCTTATGTCAAAAATGAGCGTTTCAGAGCGATTGGAGGCTGTTTTAGCGCTGAAAAGTGGCTTATGTGAAAAATGAGCGTTTCAGAGCGAGAGCAGCCTGTTTTTGCACTAAGCTGCATTTCACTGAAAAAAGGTCTTTCAAACAGGTTTACTAGCCTGAACTGGTTGAATTTGGATCTTCTTCATGGCAAAGGAGTTTTTACCTGGAATTTCATTCATTAAAGGTGAAAAGTGGCTTATGTCAAAAATGAGCGTTTCAGACCAGCGATTGGAGGCTGTTTTAGCGCTCGAAAAGTGGCTTATGTGAAAAATGAGCGTTTCAGAGCGAGAGCAGCCTGTTTTTGCACTAAGCTGCATTTCACTGAAAAAAGGTCTTTCAAACAGGTTTACTAGCCTGAACTGGTTGAATTTGGATCTTCTTCATGGCAAAGGAGTTTTTACCTGGAATTTCATTCATTAAAGGTGAAAAGTGGCTTATGTCAAAAATGAGCGTTTCAGATTGGAGGCTGTTTTAGCACTGTACAGTCGCCTAAGGCTGAAAAGTGGCTTATGTGAAAAATGAGCGTTTCAGAGCGAGAGCAGCCTGTTTTTGCACTAAGCTGCATTTCACTGAAAAAAGGTCTTTCAAACAGGTTTACTAGCCTGAACTGGTTGAATTTGGATCTTCTTCATGGCAAAGGAGTTTTTACCTGGAATTTCATTCATTAAAGGTGAAAAGTGGCTTATGTCAAAAATGAGCGTTTCAGAGCGACTGGAGGCTGTTTTAGCGCTGAAAAGTGGCTTATGTGAAAAATGAGCGTTTCAGAGCGAGAGCAGCCTGTTTTTGCACTAAGCTGCATTTCACTGAAAAAAGGTCTTTCAAACAGGTTTACTAGCCTGAACTGGTTGAATTTGGATCTTCTTCATGGCAAAGGAGTTTTTACCTGGAATTTCATTCATTAAAGGTGAAAAGTGGCTTATGTCAAAAATGAGCGTTTCAGAGCGATTGGAGGCTGTTTTAGCACTGTACAGTCGCCTAAGGCTGAAAAGTGGCTTATGTGAAAAATGAGCGTTTCAGAGCGAGAGCAGCCTGTTTTTGCACTAAGCTGCATTTCACTGAAAAAAGGTCTTTCAAACAGGTTTACTAGCCTGAACTGGTTGAATTTGGATCTTCTTCATGGCAAAGGAGTTTTTACCTGGAATTTCATTCATTAAAGGTGAAAAGTGGCTTATGTCAAAAATGAGCGTTTCAGAGCGATTGGAGGCTGTTTTAGCACTGTACAGTCGCCTAAGGCTGAAAAGTGGCTTATGTGAAAAATGAGCGTTTCAGAGCGAGAGCAGCCTGTTTTTGCACTAAGCTGCATTTCACTGAAAAAAGGTCTTTCAAACAGGTTTACTAGCCTGAACTGGTTGAATTTGGATCTTCTTCATGGCAAAGGAGTTTTTACCTGGAATTTCATTCATTAAAGGTGAAAAGTGGCTTATGTCAAAAATGAGCGTTTCAGAGCGATTGGAGGCTGTTTTAGCACTGTACAGTCGCCTAAGGCTGAAAAGTGGCTTATGTGAAAAATGAGCGTTTCAGAGCGAGAGCAGCCTGTTTTTGCACTAAGCTGCATTTCACTGAAAAAAGGTCTTTCAAACAGGTTTACTAGCCTGAACTGGTTGAATTTGGATCTTCTTCATGGCAAAGGAGTTTTTACCTGGAATTTCATTCATTAAAGGTGAAAAGTGGCTTATGTCAAAAATGAGCGTTTCAGAGCGATTGGAGGCTGTTTTAGCACTGTACAGTCGCCTAAGGCTGAAAAGTGGCTTATGTGAAAAATGAGCGTTTCAGAGCGAGAGCAGCCTGTTTTTGCACTAAGCTGCATTTCACTGAAAAAAGGTCTTTCAAACAGGTTTACTAGCCTGAACTGGTTGAATTTGGATCTTCTTCATGGCAAAGGAGTTTTTACCTGGAATTTCATTCATTAAAGGTGAAAAGTGGCTTATGTCAAAAATGAGCGTTTCAGAGCGATTGGAGGCTGTTTTAGCACTGTACAGTCGCCTAAGGCTGAAAAGTGGCTTATGTGAAAAATGAGCGTTTCAGAGCGAGAGCAGCCTGTTTTTGCACTAAGCTGCATTTCACTGAAAAAAGGTCTTTCAAACAGGTTTACTAGCCTGAACTGGTTGAATTTGGATCTTCTTCATGGCAAAGGAGTTTTTACCTGGAATTTCATTCATTAAAGGTGAAAAGTGGCTTATGTCAAAAATGAGCGTTTCAGAGCGATTGGAGGCTGTTTTAGCACTGTACAGTCGCCTAAGGCTGAAAAGTGGCTTATGTGAAAAATGAGCGTTTCAGAGCGAGAGCAGCCTGTTTTTGCACTAAGCTGCATTTCACTGAAAAAAGGTCTTTCAAACAGGTTTACTAGCCTGAACTGGTTGAATTTGGATCTTCTTCATGGCAAAGGAGTTTTTACCTGGAATTTCATTCATTAAAGGTGAAATGTGGCTTATGTCAAAAATGAGCGTTTCAGAGCGATTGGAGGCTGTTTTAGCACTGTACAGTCGCCTAAGGCTGAAAAGTGGCTTATGTGAAAAATGAGCGTTTCAGAGCGAGAGCAGCCTGTTTTTGCACTAAGCTGCATTTCACTGAAAAAAGGTCTTTCAAACAGGTTTACTAGCCTGAACTGGTTGAATTTGGATCTTCTTCATGGCAAAGGAGTTTTTACCTGGAATTTCATTCATTAAAGGTGAAAAGTGGCTTATGTCAAAAATGAGCGTTTCAGAGCGATTGGAGGCTGTTTTAGCACTGTACAGTCGCCTAAGGCTGAAAAGTGGCTTATGTGAAAAATGAGCGTTTCAGAGCGAGAGCAGCCTGTTTTTGCACTAAGCTGCATTTCACTGAAAAAAGGTCTTTCAAACAGGTTTACTAGCCTGAACTGGTTGAATTTGGATCTTCTTCATGGCAAAGGAGTTTTTACCTGGAATTTCATTCATTAAAGGTGAAAAGTGGCTTATGTCAAAAATGAGCGTTTCAGAGCGATTGGAGGCTGTTTTAGCACTGTACAGTCGCCTAAGGCTGAAAAGTGGCTTATGTGAAAAATGAGCGTTTCAGAGCGAGAGCAGCCTGTTTTTGCACTAAGCTGCATTTCACTGAAAAAAGGTCTTTCAAACAGGTTTACTAGCCTGAACTGGTTGAATTTGGATCTTCTTCATGGCAAAGGAGTTTTTACCTGGAATTTCATTCATTAAAGGTGAAATGTGGCTTATGTCAAAAATGAGCGTTTCAGAGCGATTGGAGGCTGTTTTAGCACTGTACAGTCGCCTAAGGCTGAAAAGTGGCTTATGTGAAAAATGAGCGTTTCAGAGCGAGAGCAGCCTGTTTTTGCACTAAGCTGCATTTCACTGAAAAAAGGTCTTTCAAACAGGTTTACTAGCCTGAACTGGTTGAATTTGGATCTTCTTCATGGCAAAGGAGTTTTTACCTGGAATTTCATTCATTAAAGGTGAAAAGTGGCTTATGTCAAAAATGAGCGTTTCAGAGCGATTGGAGGCTGTTTTAGCACTGTACAGTCGCCTAAGGCTGAAAAGTGGCTTATGTGAAAAATGAGCGTTTCAGAGCGAGAGCAGCCTGTTTTTGCACTAAGCTGCATTTCACTGAAAAAAGGTCTTTCAAACAGGTTTACTAGCCTGAACTGGTTGAATTTGGATCTTCTTCATGGCAAAGGAGTTTTTACCTGGAATTTCATTCATTAAAGGTGAAAAGTGGCTTATGTCAAAAATGAGCGTTTCAGAGCGATTGGAGGCTGTTTTAGCGCTGAAAAGTGGCTTATGTGAAAAATGAGCGTTTCAGAGCGAGAGCAGCCTGTTTTTGCACTAAGCTGCATTTCACTGAAAAAAGGTCTTTCAAACAGGTTTACTAGCCTGAACTGGTTGAATTTGGATCTTCTTCATGGCAAAGGAGTTTTTACCTGGAATTTCATTCATTAAAGATGAAAAGTGGCTTATGTCAAAAATGAGCGTTTCAGAGCGATTGGAGGCTGTTTTAGCACTGTACAGTCGCCTAAGGCTGAAAAGTGGCTTATGTGAAAAATGAGCGTTTCAGAGCGAGAGCAGCCTGTTTTTGCACTAAGCTGCATTTCACTGAAAAAAGGTCTTTCAAACAGGTTTACTAGCCTGAACTGGTTGAATTTGGATCTTCTTCATGGCAAAGGAGTTTTTACCTGGAATTTCATTCATTAAAGGTGA
>NW_028175189.1:0-76669 GCF_965226575.1 Pagrus pagrus | reverse complement strand
CGCCTAAGGCTGAAAAGTGGCTTATGTGAAAAATGAGCGTTTCAGAGCGAGAGCAGCCTGTTTTTGCACTAAGCTGCATTTCACTGAAAAAAGGTCTTTCAAACAGGTTTACTAGCCTGAACTGGTTGAATTTGGATCTTCTTCATGGCAAAGGAGTTTTTACCTGGAATTTCATTCATTAAAGGTGAAAAGTGGCTTATGTCAAAAATGAGCGTTTCAGAGCGATTGGAGGCTGTTTTAGCGCTGAAAAGTGGCTTATGTGAAAAATGAGCGTTTCAGAGCGAGAGCAGCCTGTTTTTGCACTAAGCTGCATTTCACTGAAAAAAGGTCTTTCAAACAGGTTTACTAGCCTGAACTGGTTGAATTTGGATCTTCTTCATGGCAAAGGAGTTTTTACCTGGAATTTCATTCATTAAAGGTGAAAAGTGGCTTATGTCAAAAATGAGCGTTTCAGAGCGATTGGAGGCTGTTTTAGCACTGTACAGTCGCCTAAGGCTGAAAAGTGGCTTATGTGAAAAATGAGCGTTTCAGAGCGAGAGCAGCCTGTTTTTGCACTAAGCTGCATTTCACTGAAAAAAGGTCTTTCAAACAGGTTTACTAGCCTGAACTGGTTGAATTTGGATCTTCTTCATGGCAAAGGAGTTTTTACCTGGAATTTCATTCATTAAAGGTGAAAAGTGGCTTATGTCAAAAATGAGTGTTTCAGAGCGATTGGAGGCTGTTTTAGCACTGTACAGTCGCCTAAGGCTGAAAAGTGGCTTATGTGAAAAATGAGCGTTTCAGAGCGAGAGCAGCCTGTTTTTGCACTAAGCTGCATTTCACTGAAAAAAGGTCTTTCAAACAGGTTTACTAGCCTGAACTGGTTGAATTTGGATCTTCTTCATGGCAAAGGAGTTTTTACCTGGAATTTCATTCATTAAAGGTGAAAAGTGGCTTATGTCAAAAATGAGCGTTTCAGAGCGATTGGAGGCTGTTTTAGCACTGTACAGTCGCCTAAGGCTGAAAAGTGGCTTATGTGAAAAATGAGCGTTTCAGAGCGAGAGCAGCCTGTTTTTGCACTAAGCTGCATTTCACTGAAAAAAGGTCTTTCAAACAGGTTTACTAGCCTGAACTGGTTGAATTTGGATCTTCTTCATGGCAAAGGAGTTTTTACCTGGAATTTCATTCATTAAAGGTGAAAAGTGGCTTATGTCAAAAATGAGCGTTTCAGAGCGATTGGAGGCTGTTTTAGCACTGTACAGTCGCCTAAGGCTGAAAAGTGGCTTATGTGAAAAATGAGCGTTTCAGAGCGAGAGCAGCCTGTTTTTGCACTAAGCTGCATTTCACTGAAAAAAGGTCTTTCAAACAGGTTTACTAGCCTGAACTGGTTGAATTTGGATCTTCTTCATGGCAAAGGAGTTTTTACCTGGAATTTCATTCATTAAAGGTGAAAAGTGGCTTATGTCAAAAATGAGCGTTTCAGAGCGATTGGAGGCTGTTTTAGCACTGTACAGTCGCCTAAGGCTGAAAAGTGGCTTATGTGAAAAATGAGCGTTTCAGAGCGAGAGCAGCCTGTTTTTGCACTAAGCTGCATTTCACTGAAAAAAGGTCTTTCAAACAGGTTTACTAGCCTGAACTGGTTGAATTTGGATCTTCTTCATGGCAAAGGAGTTTTTACCTGGAATTTCATTCATTAAAGGTGAAAAGTGGCTTATGTCAAAAATGAGCGTTTCAGAGCGATTGGAGGCTGTTTTAGCGCTGAAAAGTGGCTTATGTGAAAAATGAGCGTTTCAGAGCGAGAGCAGCCTGTTTTTGCACTAAGCTGCATTTCACTGAAAAAAGGTCTTTCAAACAGGTTTACTAGCCTGAACTGGTTGAATTTGGATCTTCTTCATGGCAAAGGAGTTTTTACCTGGAATTTCATTCATTAAAGGTGAAAAGTGGCTTATGTCAAAAATGAGCGTTTCAGAGCGATTGGAGGCTGTTTTAGCGCTGAAAAGTGGCTTATGTGAAAAATGAGCGTTTCAGAGCGAGAGCAGCCTGTTTTTGCACTAAGCTGCATTTCACTGAAAAAAGGTCTTTCAAACAGGTTTACTAGCCTGAACTGGTTGAATTTGGATCTTCTTCATGGCAAAGGAGTTTTTACCTGGAATTTCATTCATTAAAGGTGAAAAGTGGCTTATGTCAAAAATGAGCGTTTCAGAGCGATTGGAGGCTGTTTTAGCACTGTACAGTCGCCTAAGGCTGAAAAGTGGCTTATGTGAAAAATGAGCGTTTCAGAGCGAGAGCAGCCTGTTTTTGCACTAAGCTGCATTTCACTGAAAAAAGGTCTTTCAAACAGGTTTACTAGCCTGAACTGGTTGAATTTGGATCTTCTTCATGGCAAAGGAGTTTTTACCTGGAATTTCATTCATTAAAGGTGAAAAGTGGCTTATGTCAAAAATGAGCGTTTCAGAGCGATTGGAGGCTGTTTTAGCGCTGAAAAGTGGCTTATGTGAAAAATGAGCGTTTCAGAGCGAGAGCAGCCTGTTTTTGCACTAAGCTGCATTTCACTGAAAAAAGGTCTTTCAAACAGGTTTACTAGCCTGAACTGGTTGAATTTGGATCTTCTTCATGGCAAAGGAGTTTTTACCTGGAATTTCATTCATTAAAGGTGAAAAGTGGCTTATGTCAAAAATGAGCGTTTCAGAGCGATTGGAGGCTGTTTTAGCACTGTACAGTCGCCTAAGGCTGAAAAGTGGCTTATGTGAAAAATGAGCGTTTCAGAGCGAGAGCAGCCTGTTTTTGCACTAAGCTGCATTTCACTGAAAAAAGGTCTTTCAAACAGGTTTACTAGCCTGAACTGGTTGAATTTGGATCTTCTTCATGGCAAAGGAGTTTTTACCTGGAATTTCATTCATTAAAGGTGAAAAGTGGCTTATGTCAAAAATGAGCGTTTCAGAGCGATTGGAGGCTGTTTTAGCGCTGAAAAGTGGCTTATGTGAAAAATGAGCGTTTCAGAGCGAGAGCAGCCTGTTTTTGCACTAAGCTGCATTTCACTGAAAAAAGGTCTTTTCAAACAGGTTTACTAGCCTGAACTGGTTGAATTTGGATCTTCTTCATGGCAAAGGAGTTTTTACCTGGAATTTCATTCATTAAAGGTGAAAAGTGGCTTATGTCAAAAATGAGCGTTTCAGAGCGATTGGAGGCTGTTTTAGCGCTGAAAAGTGGCTTATGTGAAAAATGAGCGTTTCAGAGCGAGAGCAGCCTGTTTTTGCACTAAGCTGCATTTCACTGAAAAAAGGTCTTTCAAACAGGTTTACTAGCCTGAACTGGTTGAATTTGGATCTTCTTCATGGCAAAGGAGTTTTTACCTGGAATTTCATTCATTAAAGGTGAAAAGTGGCTTATGTCAAAAATGAGCGTTTCAGAGCGATTGGAGGCTGTTTTAGCGCTGAAAAGTGGCTTATGTGAAAAATGAGCGTTTCAGAGCGAGAGCAGCCTGTTTTTGCACTAAGCTGCATTTCACTGAAAAAAGGTCTTTCAAACAGGTTTACTAGCCTGAACTGGTTGAATTTGGATCTTCTTCATGGCAAAGGAGTTTTTACCTGGAATTTCATTCATTAAAGGTGAAAAGTGGCTTATGTCAAAAATGAGCGTTTCAGAGCGATTGGAGGCTGTTTTAGCGCTGAAAAGTGGCTTATGTGAAAAATGAGCGTTTCAGAGCGAGAGCAGCCTGTTTTTGCACTAAGCTGCATTTCACTGAAAAAAGGTCTTTCAAACAGGTTTACTAGCCTGAACTGGTTGAATTTGGATCTTCTTCATGGCAAAGGAGTTTTTACCTGGAATTTCATTCATTAAAGGTGAAAAGTGGCTTATGTCAAAAATGAGCGTTTCAGAGCGATTGGAGGCTGTTTTAGCGCTGAAAAGTGGCTTATGTGAAAAATGAGCGTTTCAGAGCGAGAGCAGCCTGTTTTTGCACTAAGCTGCATTTCACTGAAAAAAGGTCTTTCAAACAGGTTTACTAGCCTGAACTGGTTGAATTTGGATCTTCTTCATGGCAAAGGAGTTTTTACCTGGAATTTCATTCATTAAAGGTGAAAAGTGGCTTATGTCAAAAATGAGCGTTTCAGAGCGATTGGAGGCTGTTTTAGCACTGTACAGTCGCCTAAGGCTGAAATGTGGCTTATGTGAAAAATGAGCGTTTCAGAGCGAGAGCAGCCTGTTTTTGCACTAAGCTGCATTTCACTGAAAAAAGGTCTTTCAAACAGGTTTACTAGCCTGAACTGGTTGAATTTGGATCTTCTTCATGGCAAAGGAGTTTTTACCTGGAATTTCATTCATTAAAGGTGAAAAGTGGCTTATGTCAAAAATGAGCGTTTCAGAGCGATTGGAGGCTGTTTTAGCACTGTACAGTCGCCTAAGGCTGAAAAGTGGCTTATGTGAAAAATGAGCGTTTCAGAGCGAGAGCAGCCTGTTTTTGCACTAAGCTGCATTTCACTGAAAAAAGGTCTTTCAAACAGGTTTACTAGCCTGAACTGGTTGAATTTGGATCTTCTTCATGGCAAAGGAGTTTTTACCTGGAATTTCATTCATTAAAGGTGAAAAGTGGCTTATGTCAAAAATGAGCGTTTCAGAGCGATTGGAGGCTGTTTTAGCACTGTACAGTCGCCTAAGGCTGAAAAGTGGCTTATGTGAAAAATGAGCGTTTCAGAGCGAGAGCAGCCTGTTTTTGCACTAAGCTGCATTTCACTGAAAAAAGGTCTTTCAAACAGGTTTACTAGCCTGAACTGGTTGAATTTGGATCTTCTTCATGGCAAAGGAGTTTTTACCTGGAATTTCATTCATTAAAGGTGAAAAGTGGCTTATGTCAAAAATGAGCGTTTCAGAGCGATTGGAGGCTGTTTTAGCACTGTACAGTCGCCTAAGGCTGAAAAGTGGCTTATGTGAAAAATGAGCGTTTCAGAGCGAGAGCAGCCTGTTTTTGCACTAAGCTGCATTTCACTGAAAAAAGGTCTTTCAAACAGGTTTACTAGCCTGAACTGGTTGAATTTGGATCTTCTTCATGGCAAAGGAGTTTTTACCTGGAATTTCATTCATTAAAGGTGAAAAGTGGCTTATGTCAAAAATGAGCGTTTCAGAGCGATTGGAGGCTGTTTTAGCGCTGAAAAGTGGCTTATGTGAAAAATGAGCGTTTCAGAGCGAGAGCAGCCTGTTTTTGCACTAAGCTGCATTTCACTGAAAAAAGGTCTTTCAAACAGGTTTACTAGCCTGAACTGGTTGAATTTGGATCTTCTTCATGGCAAAGGAGTTTTTACCTGGAATTTCATTCATTAAAGGTGAAAAGTGGCTTATGTCAAAAATGAGCGTTTCAGAGCGATTGGAGGCTGTTTTAGCACTGTACAGTCGCCTAAGGCTGAAAAGTGGCTTATGTGAAAAATGAGCGTTTCAGAGCGAGAGCAGCCTGTTTTTGCACTAAGCTGCATTTCACTGAAAAAAGGTCTTTCAAACAGGTTTACTAGCCTGAACTGGTTGAATTTGGATCTTCTTCATGGCAAAGGAGTTTTTACCTGGAATTTCATTCATTAAAGGTGAAAAGTGGCTTATGTCAAAAATGAGCGTTTCAGAGCGTTTGGAGGCTGTTTTAGCGCTGAAAAGTGGCTTATGTGAAAAATGAGCGTTTCAGAGCGAGAGCAGCCTGTTTTTGCACTAAGCTGCATTTCACTGAAAAAAGGTCTTTCAAACAGGTTTACTAGCCTGAACTGGTTGAATTTGGATCTTATTCATGGCAAAGGAGTTTTTACCTGGAATTTCATTCATTAAAGGTGAAAAGTGGCTTATGTCAAAAATGAGCGTTTCAGAGCGATTGGAGGCTGTTTTAGCGCTGAAAAGTGGCTTATGTGAAAAATGAGCGTTTCAGAGCGAGAGCAGCCTGTTTTTGCACTAAGCTGCATTTCACTGAAAAAAGGTCTTTCAAACAGGTTTACTAGCCTGAACTGGTTGAATTTGGATCTTATTCATGGCAAATGAGTTTTTACCTGGAATTTCATTCATTAAAGGTGAAAAGTGGCTTATGTCAAAAATGAGCGTTTCAGAGCGATTGGAGGCTGTTTTAGCGCTGAAAAGTGGCTTATGTGAAAAATGAGCGTTTCAGAGCGAGAGCAGCCTGTTTTTGCACTAAGCTGCATTTCACTGAAAAAAGGTCTTTCAAACAGGTTTACTAGCCTGAACTGGTTGAATTTGGATCTTCTTCATGGCAAATGAGTTTTTACCTGGAATTTAATTCATTAAGGCTGAAAAGTGGGTTATGTCAAAAATGAGCGTTTCAGAGCGATAGGAGGCTGTTTTAGCACTGTACAGTCGCCTAAGGCTGAAAAGTGGCTTATGTGAAAAATGAGCGTTTCAGAGCGAGAGCAGCCTGTTTTTGCACTAAGCTGCATTTCACTGAAAAAAGGTCTTTCAAACAGGTTTACTAGCCTGAACTGGTTGAATTTGGATCTTCTTCATGGCAAAGGAGTTTTTACCTGGAATTTCATTCATTAAAGGTGAAAAGTGGCTTATGTCAAAAATGAGCGTTTCAGAGCGATTGGAGGCTGTTTTAGCGCTGAAAAGTGGCTTTTGTGAAAAATGAGCGTTTCAGAGCGAGAGCAGGCTGTTTTAGCACTGTACAGTCGCCTAAGGCTGAAAAGTGGCTTATGTGAAAAATGAGCGTTTCAGAGCGAGAGCAGCCTGTTTTTGCACTAAGCTGCATTTCACTGAAAAAAGGTCTTTCAAACAGGTTTACTAGCCTGAACTGGTTGAATTTGGATCTTCTTCATGGCAAAGGAGTTTTTACCTGGAATTTCATTCATTAAAGGTGAAAAGTGGATTATGTCAAAAATGAGCGTTTCAGAGCGATTGGAGGCTGTTTTAGCACTGTACAGTCGCCTAAGGCTGAAAAGTGGCTTATGTGAAAAATGAGCGTTTCAGAGCGAGAGCAGCCTGTTTTTGCACTAAGCTGCATTTCACTGAAAAAAGGTCTTTCAAACAGGTTTACTAGCCTGAACTGGTTGAATTTGGATCTTCTTCATGGCAAAGGAGTTTTTACCTGGAATTTCATTCATTAAAGGTGAAATGTGGCTTATGTCAAAAATGAGCGTTTCAGAGCGATTGGAGGCTGTTTTAGCACTGTACAGTCGCCTAAGGCTGAAAAGTGGCTTATGTGAAAAATGAGCGTTTCAGAGCGAGAGCAGCCTGTTTTTGCACTAAGCTGCATTTCACTGAAAAAAGGTCTTTCAAACAGGTTTACTAGCCTGAACTGGTTGAATTTGGATCTTCTTCATGGCAAAGGAGTTTTTACCTGGAATTTAATTCATTAAGGCTGAAAAGTGGGTTATGTCAAAAATGAGCGTTTCAGAGCGATTGGAGGCTGTTTTAGCACTGTACAGTCGCCTAAGGCTGAAAAGTGGCTTATGTGAAAAATGAGCGTTTCAGAGCGAGAGCAGCCTGTTTTTGCACTAAGCTGCATTTCACTGAAAAAAGGTCTTTCAAACAGGTTTACTAGCCTGAACTGGTTGAATTTGGATCTTCTTCATGGCAAAGGAGTTTTTACCTGGAATTTCATTCATTAAAGGTGAAAAGTGGCTTATGTCAAAAATGAGCGTTTCAGAGCGATTGGAGGCTGTTTTAGCGCTGAAAAGTGGCTTATGTGAAAAATGAGCGTTTCAGAGCGAGAGCAGCCTGTTTTTGCACTAAGCTGCATTTCACTGAAAAAAGGTCTTTCAAACAGGTTTACTAGCCTGAACTGGTTGAATTTGGATCTTCTTCATGGCAAAGGAGTTTTTACCTGGAATTTCATTCATTAAAGGTGAAAAGTGGCTTATGTCAAAAATGAGCGTTTCAGAGCGATTGGAGGCTGTTTTAGCGCTGAAAAGTGGCTTATGTGAAAAATGAGCGTTTCAGAGCGAGAGCAGCCTGTTTTTGCACTAAGCTGCATTTCACTGAAAAAAGGTCTTTCAGACAGGTTTACTAGCCTGAACTGGTTGAATTTGGATCTTCTTCATGGCAAAGGAGTTTTTACCTGGAATTTCATTCATTAAAGGTGAAATGTGGCTTATGTCAAAAATGAGCGTTTCAGAGCGATTGGAGGCTGTTTTAGCACTGTACAGTCGCCTAAGGCTGAAAAGTGGCTTATGTGAAAAATGAGCGTTTCAGAGCGAGAGCAGCCTGTTTTTGCACTAAGCTGCATTTCACTGAAAAAAGGTCTTTCAAACAGGTTTACTAGCCTGAACTGGTTGAATTTGGATCTTCTTCATGGCAAAGGAGTTTTTACCTGGAATTTAATTCATTAAGGCTGAAAAGTGGGTTATGTCAAAAATGAGCGTTTCAGAGCGATTGGAGGCTGTTTTAGCACTGTACAGTCGCCTAAGGCTGAAAAGTGGCTTATGTGAAAAATGAGCGTTTCAGAGCGAGAGCAGCCTGTTTTTGCACTAAGCTGCATTTCACTGAAAAAAGGTCTTTCAAACAGGTTTACTAGCCTGAACTGGTTGAATTTGGATCTTCTTCATGGCAAAGGAGTTTTTACCTGGAATTTCATTCATTAAAGGTGAAAAGTGGCTTATGTCAAAAATGAGCGTTTCAGAGCGATTGGAGGCTGTTTTAGCGCTGAAAAGTGGCTTATGTGAAAAATGAGCGTTTCAGAGCGAGAGCAGCCTGTTTTTGCACTAAGCTGCATTTCACTGAAAAAAGGTCTTTCAGACAGGTTTACTAGCCTGAACTGGTTGAATTTGGATCTTCTTCATGGCAAAGGAGTTTTTACCTGGAATTTCATTCATTAAAGGTGAAATGTGGCTTATGTCAAAAATGAGCGTTTCAGAGCGATTGGAGGCTGTTTTAGCACTGTACAGTCGCCTAAGGCTGAAAAGTGGCTTATGTGAAAAATGAGCGTTTCAGAGCGAGAGCAGCCTGTTTTTGCACTAAGCTGCATTTCACTGAAAAAAGGTCTTTCAAACAGGTTTACTAGCCTGAACTGGTTGAATTTGGATCTTCTTCATGGCAAAGGAGTTTTTACCTGGAATTTAATTCATTAAGGCTGAAAAGTGGGTTATGTCAAAAATGAGCGTTTCAGAGCGATTGGAGGCTGTTTTAGCACTGTACAGTCGCCTAAGGCTGAAAAGTGGCTTATGTGAAAAATGAGCGTTTCAGAGCGAGAGCAGCCTGTTTTTGCACTAAGCTGCATTTCACTGAAAAAAGGTCTTTCAAACAGGTTTACTAGCCTGAACTGGTTGAATTTGGATCTTCTTCATGGCAAAGGAGTTTTTACCTGGAATTTCATTCATTAAAGGTGAAAAGTGGCTTATGTCAAAAATGAGCGTTTCAGAGCGATTGGAGGCTGTTTTAGCGCTGAAAAGTGGCTTATGTGAAAAATGAGCGTTTCAGAGCGAGAGCAGCCTGTTTTTGCACTAAGCTGCATTTCACTGAAAAAAGGTCTTTCAAACAGGTTTACTAGCCTGAACTGGTTGAATTTGGATCTTCTTCATGGCAAAGGAGTTTTTACCTGGAATTTCATTCATTAAAGGTGAAAAGTGGCTTATGTCAAAAATGAGCGTTTCAGAGCGATTGGAGGCTGTTTTAGCACTGTACAGTCGCCTAAGGCTGAAAAGTGGCTTATGTGAAAAATGAGCGTTTCAGAGCGAGAGCAGCCTGTTTTTGCACTAAGCTGCATTTCACTGAAAAAAGGTCTTTCAAACAGGTTTACTAGCCTGAACTGGTTGAATTTGGATCTTCTTCATGGCAAAGGAGTTTTTACCTGGAATTTCATTCATTAAAGGTGAAAAGTGGCTTATGTCAAAAATGAGCGTTTCAGAGCGTTTGGAGGCTGTTTTAGCGCTGAAAAGTGGCTTATGTGAAAAATGAGCGTTTCAGAGCGAGAGCAGCCTGTTTTTGCACTAAGCTGCATTTCACTGAAAAAAGGTCTTTCAAACAGGTTTACTAGCCTGAACTGGTTGAATTTGGATCTTATTCATGGCAAAGGAGTTTTTACCTGGAATTTCATTCATTAAAGGTGAAAAGTGGCTTATGTCAAAAATGAGCGTTTCAGAGCGATTGGAGGCTGTTTTAGCGCTGAAAAGTGGCTTATGTGAAAAATGAGCGTTTCAGAGCGAGAGCAGCCTGTTTTTGCACTAAGCTGCATTTCACTGAAAAAAGGTCTTTCAAACAGGTTTACTAGCCTGAACTGGTTGAATTTGGATCTTATTCAT
Source organism: Pagrus pagrus (assembly GCF_965226575.1). Taxonomy (NCBI): domain Eukaryota; kingdom Metazoa; phylum Chordata; class Actinopteri; order Spariformes; family Sparidae; genus Pagrus; species Pagrus pagrus. The sequence continues at coordinate 66,473 of NW_028175189.1, read as the reverse complement.
GGCAAAGGAGTTTTTACCTGGAATTTCATTCATTAAAGGTGAAAAGTGGCTTATGTCAAAAATGAGCGTTTCAGAGCGATTGGAGGCTGTTTTAGCGCTGAAAAGTGGCTTATGTGAAAAATGAGCGTTTCAGAGCGAGAGCAGCCTGTTTTTGCACTAAGCTGCATTTCACTGAAAAAAGGTCTTTCAAACAGGTTTACTAGCCTGAACTGGTTGAATTTGGATCTTATTCATGGCAAAGGAGTTTTTACCTGGAATTTCATTCATTAAAGGTGAAAAGTGGCTTATGTCAAAAATGAGCGTTTCAGAGCGATTGGAGGCTGTTTTAGCGCTGAAAAGTGGCTTATGTGAAAAATGAGCGTTTCAGAGCGAGAGCAGCCTGTTTTTGCACTAAGCTGCATTTCACTGAAAAAAGGTCTTTCAAACAGGTTTACTAGCCTGAACTGGTTGAATTTGGATCTTCTTCATGGCAAATGAGTTTTTACCTGGAATTTAATTCATTAAGGCTGAAAAGTGGGTTATGTCAAAAATGAGCGTTTCAGAGCGATAGGAGGCTGTTTTAGCACTGTACAGTCGCCTAAGGCTGAAAAGTGGCTTATGTGAAAAATGAGCGTTTCAGAGCGAGAGCAGCCTGTTTTTGCACTAAGCTGCATTTCACTGAAAAAAGGTCTTTTCAAACAGGTTTACTAGCCTGAACTGGTTGAATTTGGATCTTCTTCATGGCAATGGAGTTTTTACCTGGAATTTCATTCATTAAAGGTGAAAAGTGGCTTATGTCAAAAATGAGCGTTTCAGAGCGATTGGAGGCTGTTTTAGCGCTGAAAAGTGGCTTATGTGAAAAATGAGCGTTTCAGAGCGAGAGCAGCCTGTTTTTGCACTAAGCTGCATTTCACTGAAAAAAGGTCTTTCAAACAGGTTTACTAGCCTGAACTGGTTGAATTTGGATCTTCTTCATGGCAAAGGAGTTTTTACCTGGAATTTCATTCATTAAAGGTGAAAAGTGGCTTATGTCAAAAATGAGCGTTTCAGAGCGATTGGAGGCTGTTTTAGCGCTGAAAAGTGGCTTATGTGAAAAATGAGCGTTTCAGAGCGAGAGCAGCCTGTTTTTGCACTAAGCTGCATTTCACTGAAAAAAGGTCTTTCAAACAGGTTTACTAGCCTGAACTGGTTGAATTTGGATCTTCTTCATGGCAAAGGAGTTTTTACCTGGAATTTCATTCATTAAAGGTGAAAAGTGGCTTATGTCAAAAATGAGCGTTTCAGAGCGATTGGAGGCTGTTTTAGCACTGTACAGTCGCCTAAGGCTGAAAAGTGGCTTATGTGAAAAATGAGCGTTTCAGAGCGAGAGCAGCCTGTTTTTGCACTAAGCTGCATTTCACTGAAAAAAGGTCTTTCAAACAGGTTTACTAGCCTGAACTGGTTGAATTTGGATCTTATTCATGGCAAAGGAGTTTTTACCTGGAATTTCATTCATTAAAGGTGAAAAGTGGCTTATGTCAAAAATGAGCGTTTCAGAGCGATTGGAGGCTGTTTTAGCACTGTACAGTCGCCTAAGGCTGAAAAGTGGCTTATGTGAAAAATGAGCGTTTCAGAGCGAGAGCAGCCTGTTTTTGCACTAAGCTGCATTTCACTGAAAAAAGGTCTTTCAAACAGGTTTACTAGCCTGAACTGGATGAATTTGGATCTTCTTCATGGCAAAGGAGTTTTTACCTGGAATTTCATTCATTAAAGGTGAAAAGTGGCTTATGTCAAAAATGAGCGTTTCAGAGCGATTGGAGGCTGTTTTAGCGCTGAAAAGTGGCTTATGTGAAAAATGAGCGTTTCAGAGCGAGAGCAGCCTGTTTTTGCACTGTACAGTCGCCTAAGGCTGAAAAGTGGCTTATGTGAAAAATGAGCGTTTCAGAGCGAGAGCAGCCTGTTTTTGCACTAAGCTGCATTTCACTGAAAAAAGGTCTTTCAAACAGGTTTACTAGCCTGAACTGGTTGAATTTGGATCTTCTTCATGGCAAAGGAGTTTTTACCTGGAATTTCATTCATTAAAGGTGAAAAGTGGCTTATGTCAAAAATGAGCGTTTCAGAGCGATTGGAGGCTGTTTTAGCGCTGAAAAGTGGCTTATGTGAAAAATGAGCGTTTCAGAGCGAGAGCAGCCTGTTTTTGCACTAAGCTGCATTTCACTGAAAAAAGGTCTTTCAAACAGGTTTACTAGCCTGAACTGGTTGAATTTGGATCTTCTTCATGGCAAAGGAGTTTTTACCTGGAATTTCATTCATTAAAGGTGAAAAGTGGCTTATGTCAAAAATGAGCGTTTCAGAGCGATTGGAGGCTGTTTTAGCACTGTACAGTCGCCTAAGGCTGAAAAGTGGCTTATGTGAAAAATGAGCGTTTCAGAGCGAGAGCAGCCTGTTTTTGCACTAAGCTGCATTTCACTGAAAAAAGGTCTTTCAAACAGGTTTACTAGCCTGAACTGGATGAATTTGGATCTTCTTCATGGCAAAGGAGTTTTTACCTGGAATTTCATTCATTAAAGGTGAAAAGTGGCTTATGTCAAAAATGAGCGTTTCAGAGCGATTGGAGGCTGTTTTAGCGCTGAAAAGTGGCTTATGTGAAAAATGAGCGTTTCAGAGCGAGAGCAGCCTGTTTTTGCACTGTACAGTCGCCTAAGGCTGAAAAGTGGCTTATGTGAAAAATGAGCGTTTCAGAGCGAGAGCAGCCTGTTTTTGCACTAAGCTGCATTTCACTGAAAAAAGGTCTTTCAAACAGGTTTACTAGCCTGAACTGGTTGAATTTGGATCTTCTTCATGGCAAAGGAGTTTTTACCTGGAATTTCATTCATTAAAGGTGAAAAGTGGCTTATGTCAAAAATGAGCGTTTCAGAGCGATTGGAGGCTGTTTTAGCGCTGAAAAGTGGCTTATGTGAAAAATGAGCGTTTCAGAGCGAGAGCAGCCTGTTTTTGCACTAAGCTGCATTTCACTGAAAAAAGGGCTTTCAAACAGGTTTACTAGCCTGAACTGGTTGAATTTGGATCTTCTTCATGGCAAAGGAGTTTTTACCTGGAATTTCATTCATTAAAGGTGAAAAGTGGCTTATGTCAAAAATGAGCGTTTCAGAGCGATTGGAGGCTGTTTTAGCGCTGAAAAGTGGCTTATGTGAAAAATGAGCGTTTCAGAGCGAGAGCAGCCTGTTTTTGCACTAAGCTGCATTTCACTGAAAAAAGGTCTTTCAAACAGGTTTACTAGCCTGAACTGGTTGAATTTGGATCTTCTTCATGGCAAAGGAGTTTTTACCTGGAATTTCATTCATTAAAGGTGAAATGTGGCTTATGTCAAAATTGAGCGTTTCAGAGCGATTGGAGGCTGTTTTAGCACTGTACAGTCGCCTAAGGCTGAAAAGTGGCTTATGTGAAAAATGAGCGTTTCAGAGCGAGAGCAGCCTGTTTTTGCACTAAGCTGCATTTCACTGAAAAAAGGGCTTTCAAACAGGTTTACTAGCCTGAACTGGTTGAATTTGGATCTTCTTCATGGCAAAGGAGTTTTTACCTGGAATTTCATTCATTAAAGGTGAAAAGTGGCTTATGTCAAAAATGAGCGTTTCAGAGCGATTGGAGGCTGTTTTAGCGCTGAAAAGTGGCTTATGTCAAAAATGAGCGTTTCAGAGCGAGAGCAGCCTGTTTTTGCACTAAGCTGCATTTCACTGAAAAAAGGTCTTTCAAACAGGTTTACTAGCCTGAACTGGTTGAATTTGGATCTTCTTCATGGCAAAGGAGTTTTTACCTGGAATTTCATTCATTAAAGGTGAAAAGTGGCTTATGTCAAAAATGAGCGTTTCAGAGCGATTGGAGGCTGTTTTAGCGCTGAAAAGTGGCTTATGTGAAAAATGAGCGTTTCAGAGCGAGAGCAGCCTGTTTTTGCACTAAGCTGCATTTCACTGAAAAAAGGTCTTTCAAACAGGTTTACTAGCCTGAACTGGTTGAATTTGGATCTTCTTCATGGCAAAGGAGTTTTTACCTGGAATTTCTTTCATTAAAGGTGAAAAGTGGCTTATGTCAAAAATGAGCGTTTCAGAGCGATTGGAGGCTGTTTTAGCACTGTACAGTCGCCTAAGGCTGAAAAGTGGCTTATGTGAAAAATGAGCGTTTCAGAGCGAGAGCAGCCTGTTTTTGCACTAAGCTGCATTTCACTGAAAAAAGGTCTTTCAAACAGGTTTACTAGCCTGAACTGGTTGAATTTGGATCTTCTTCATGGCAAAGGAGTTTTTACCTGGAATTTCATTCATTAAAGGTGAAAAGTGGCTTATGTCAAAAATGAGCGTTTCAGAGCGATTGGAGGCTGTTTTAGCGCTGAAAAGTGGCTTATGTGAAAAATGAGCGTTTCAGAGCGAGAGCAGCCTGTTTTTGCACTAAGCTGCATTTCACTGAAAAAAGGTCTTTCAAACAGGTTTACTAGCCTGAACTGGTTGAATTTGGATCTTATTCATGGCAAAGGAGTTTTTACCTGGAATTTCATTCATTAAAGGTGAAAAGTGGCTTATGTCAAAAATGAGCGTTTCAGAGCGATTGGAGGCTGTTTTAGCGCTGAAAAGTGGCTTATGTGAAAAATGAGCGTTTCAGAGCGAGAGCAGCCTGTTTTTGCACTAAGCTGCATTTCACTGAAAAAAGGTCTTTCAAACAGGTTTACTAGCCTGAACTGGTTGAATTTGGATCTTATTCATGGCAAAGGAGTTTTTACCTGGAATTTCATTCATTAAAGGTGAAAAGTGGCTTATGTCAAAAATGAGCGTTTCAGAGCGATTGGAGGCTGTTTTAGCGCTGAAAAGTGGCTTATGTGAAAAATGAGCGTTTCAGAGCGAGAGCAGCCTGTTTTTGCACTAAGCTGCATTTCACTGAAAAAAGGTCTTTCAAACAGGTTTACTAGCCTGAACTGGTTGAATTTGGATCTTCTTCATGGCAAAGGAGTTTTTACCTGGAATTTCATTCATTAAAGGTGAAAAGTGGCTTATGTCAAAAATGAGCGTTTCAGAGCGATTGGAGGCTGTTTTAGCGCTGAAAAGTGGCTTATGTGAAAAATGAGCGTTTCAGAGCGAGAGCAGCCTGTTTTTGCACTAAGCTGCATTTCACTGAAAAAAGGTCTTTCAAACAGGTTTACTAGCCTGAACTGGTTGAATTTGGATCTTCTTCATGGCAAAGGAGTTTTTACCTGGAATTTCATTCATTAAAGGTGAAAAGTGGCTTATGTCAAAAATGAGCGTTTCAGAGCGATTGGAGGCTGTTTTAGCGCTGAAAAGTGGCTTATGTGAAAAATGAGCGTTTCAGAGCGAGAGCAGCCTGTTTTTGCACTAAGCTGCATTTCACTGAAAAAAGGTCTTTCAAACAGGTTTACTAGCCTGAACTGGTTGAATTTGGATCTTCTTCATGGCAAAGGAGTTTTTACCTGGAATTTCATTCATTAAAGGTGAAAAGTGGCTTATGTCAAAAATGAGCGTTTCAGAGCGATTGGAGGCTGTTTTAGCACTGTACAGTCGCCTAAGGCTGAAAAGTGGCTTATGTGAAAAATGAGCGTTTCAGAGCGAGAGCAGCCTGTTTTTGCACTAAGCTGCATTTCACTGAAAAAAGGTCTTTCAAACAGGTTTACTAGCCTGAACTGGTTGAATTTGGATCTTATTCATGGCAAAGGAGTTTTTACCTGGAATTTCATTCATTAAAGGTGAAAAGTGGCTTATGTCAAAAATGAGCGTTTCAGAGCGATTGGAGGCTGTTTTAGCGCTGAAAAGTGGCTTATGTGAAAAATGAGCGTTTCAGAGCGAGAGCAGCCTGTTTTTGCACTAAGCTGCATTTTACTGAAAAAAGGTCTTTCAAACAGGTTTACTAGCCTGAACTGGTTGAATTTGGATCTTCTTCATGGCAAAGGAGTTTTTACCTTTCATTAAAGGTGAAAAGTGGCTTATGTCAAAAATGAGCGTTTCAGAGCGATTGGAGGCTGTTTTAGCACTGTACAGTCGCCTAAGGCTGAAAAGTGGCTTATGTCAAAAATGAGCGTTTCAGAGCGATTGGAGGCTGTTTTAGCGCTGAAAAGTGGCTTATGTGAAAAATGAGCGTTTCAGAGCGAGAGCAGCCTGTTTTTGCACTAAGCTGCATTTCACTGAAAAAAGGTCTTTCAAACAGGTTTACTAGCCTGAACTGGTTGAATTTGGATCTTCTTCATGGCAAATGAGTTTTTACCTGGAATTTAATTCATTAAGGCTGAAAAGTGGGTTATGTCAAAAATGAGCGTTTCAGAGCGATAGGAGGCTGTTTTAGCACTGTACAGTCGCCTAAGGCTGAAAAGTGGCTTATGTGAAAAATGAGCGTTTCAGAGCGAGAGCAGCCTGTTTTTGCACTAAGCTGCATTTCACTGAAAAAAGGTCTTTTCAAACAGGTTTACTAGCCTGAACTGGTTGAATTTGGATCTTCTTCATGGCAATGGAGTTTTTACCTGGAATTTCATTCATTAAAGGTGAAAAGTGGCTTATGTCAAAAATGAGCGTTTCAGAGCGATTGGAGGCTGTTTTAGCGCTGAAAAGTGGCTTATGTGAAAAATGAGCGTTTCAGAGCGAGAGCAGCCTGTTTTTGCACTAAGCTGCATTTCACTGAAAAAAGGTCTTTCAAACAGGTTTACTAGCCTGAACTGGTTGAATTTGGATCTTCTTCATGGCAAAGGAGTTTTTACCTGGAATTTCATTCATTAAAGGTGAAATGTGGCTTATGTCAAAATTGAGCGTTTCAGAGCGATTGGAGGCTGTTTTAGCACTGTACAGTCGCCTAAGGCTGAAAAGTGGCTTATGTGAAAAATGAGCGTTTCAGAGCGAGAGCAGCCTGTTTTTGCACTAAGCTGCATTTCACTGAAAAAAGGGCTTTCAAACAGGTTTACTAGCCTGAACTGGTTGAATTTGGATCTTATTCATGGCAAAGGAGTTTTTACCTGGAATTTCATTCATTAAAGGTGAAAAGTGGCTTATGTCAAAAATGAGCGTTTCAGAGCGATTGGAGGCTGTTTTAGCGCTGAAAAGTGGCTTATGTGAAAAATGAGCGTTTCAGAGCGAGAGCAGCCTGTTTTTGCACTAAGCTGCATTTTACTGAAAAAAGGTCTTTCAAACAGGTTTACTAGCCTGAACTGGTTGAATTTGGATCTTCTTCATGGCAAAGGAGTTTTTACCTTTCATTAAAGGTGAAAAGTGGCTTATGTCAAAAATGAGCGTTGCAGAGCGATTGGAGGCTGTTTTAGCACTGTACAGTCGCCTAAGGCTGAAAAGTGGCTTATGTGAAAAATGAGCGTTTCAGAGCGAGAGCAGCCTGTTTTTGCACTAAGCTGCATTTCACTGAAAAAAGGTCTTTCAAACAGGTTTACTAGCCTGAACTGGTTGAATTTGGATCTTATTCATGGAAAAGGAGTTTTTACCTGGAATTTCATTCATTAAAGGTGAAAAGTGGCTTATGTCAAAAATGAGCGTTTCAGAGCGATTGGAGGCTGTTTTAGCGCTGAAAAGTGGCTTATGTGAAAAATGAGCGTTTCAGAGCGAGAGCAGCCTGTTTTTGCACTAAGCTGCATTTCACTGAAAAAAGGTCTTTCAAACAGGTTTACTAGCCTGAACTGGTTGAATTTGGATCTTCTTCATGGCAAATGAGTTTTTACCTGGAATTTAATTCATTAAGGCTGAAAAGTGGGTTATGTCAAAAATGAGCGTTTCAGAGCGATAGGAGGCTGTTTTAGCACTGTACAGTCGCCTAAGGCTGAAAAGTGGCTTATGTGAAAAATGAGCGTTTCAGAGCGAGAGCAGCCTGTTTTTGCACTAAGCTGCATTTCACTGAAAAAAGGTCTTTTCAAACAGGTTTACTAGCCTGAACTGGTTGAATTTGGATCTTCTTCATGGCAATGGAGTTTTTACCTGGAATTTCATTCATTAAAGGTGAAAAGTGGCTTATGTCAAAAATGAGCGTTTCAGAGCGATTGGAGGCTGTTTTAGCGCTGAAAAGTGGCTTATGTGAAAAATGAGCGTTTCAGAGCGAGAGCAGCCTGTTTTTGCACTAAGCTGCATTTCACTGAAAAAAGGTCTTTCAAACAGGTTTACTAGCCTGAACTGGTTGAATTTGGATCTTCTTCATGGCAAAGGAGTTTTTACCTGGAATTTCATTCATTAAAGGTGAAAAGTGGCTTATGTCAAAAATGAGCGTTTCAGAGCGATTGGAGGCTGTTTTAGCGCTGAAAAGTGGCTTATGTGAAAAATGAGCGTTTCAGAGCGAGAGCAGCCTGTTTTTGCACTAAGCTGCATTTCACTGAAAAAAGGTCTTTCAAACAGGTTTACTAGCCTGAACTGGTTGAATTTGGATCTTCTTCATGGCAAAGGAGTTTTTACCTGGAATTTCATTCATTAAAGGTGAAAAGTGGCTTATGTCAAAAATGAGCGTTTCAGAGCGATTGGAGGCTGTTTTAGCACTGTACAGTCGCCTAAGGCTGAAAAGTGGCTTATGTGAAAAATGAGCGTTTCAGAGCGAGAGCAGCCTGTTTTTGCACTAAGCTGCATTTCACTGAAAAAAGGTCTTTCAAACAGGTTTACTAGCCTGAACTGGTTGAATTTGGATCTTATTCATGGCAAAGGAGTTTTTACCTGGAATTTCATTCATTAAAGGTGAAAAGTGGCTTATGTCAAAAATGAGCGTTTCAGAGCGATTGGAGGCTGTTTTAGCGCTGAAAAGTGGCTTATGTGAAAAATGAGCGTTTCAGAGCGAGAGCAGCCTGTTTTTGCACTAAGCTGCATTTCACTGAAAAAAGGTCTTTCAAACAGGTTTACTAGCCTGAACTGGTTGAATTTGGATCTTCTTCATGGCAAATGAGTTTTTACCTGGAATTTAATTCATTAAAGGTGAAAAGTGGCTTATGTCAAAAATGAGCGTTTCAGAGCGATTGGAGGCTGTTTTAGCACTGTACAGTCGCCTAAGGCTGAAAAGTGGCTTATGTGAAAAATGAGCGTTTCAGAGCGAGAGCAGCCTGTTTTTGCACTAAGCTGCATTTCACTGAAAAAAGGTCTTTCAAACAGGTTTACTAGCCTGAACTGGTTGAATTTGGATCTTCTTCATGGCAAATGAGTTTTTACCTGGAATTTAATTCATTAAGGCTGAAAAGTGGGTTATGTCAAAAATGAGCGTTTCAGAGCGATAGGAGGCTGTTTTAGCACTGTACAGTCGCCTAAGGCTGAAAAGTGGCTTATGTGAAAAATGAGCGTTTCAGAGCGAGAGCAGCCTGTTTTTGCACTAAGCTGCATTTCACTGAAAAAAGGTCTTTCAAACAGGTTTACTAGCCTGAACTGGTTGAATTTGGATCTTCTTCATGGCAAAGGAGTTTTTACCTGGAATTTCATTCATTAAAGGTGAAAAGTGGATTATGTCAAAAATGAGCGTTTCAGAGCGATTGGAGGCTGTTTTAGCACTGTACAGTCGCCTAAGGCTGAAAAGTGGCTTATGTGAAAAATGAGCGTTTCAGAGCGAGAGCAGCCTGTTTTTGCACTAAGCTGCATTTCACTGAAAAAAGGTCTTTCAAACAGGTTTACTAGCCTGAACTGGTTGAATTTGGATCTTCTTCATGGCAAAGGAGTTTTTACCTGGAATTTCATTCATTAAAGGTGAAAAGTGGCTTATGTCAAAAATGAGCGTTTCAGAGCGATTGGAGGCTGTTTTAGCGCTGAAAAGTGGCTTATGTGAAAAATGAGCGTTTCAGAGCGAGAGCAGCCTGTTTTTGCACTAAGCTGCATTTCACTGAAAAAAGGTCTTTCAAACAGGTTTACTAGCCTGAACTGGTTGAATTTGGATCTTCTTCATGGCAAAGGAGTTTTTACCTGGAATTTAATTCATTAAGGGTGAAAAGTGGGTTATGTGAAAAATGAGCGTTTCAGAGCGAGAGCAGCCTGTTTTTGCACTGTACAGTCGCCTAAGGCTGAAAAGTGGCTTATGTGAAAAATGAGCGTTTCAGAGCGAGAGCAGCCTGTTTTTGCACTAAGCTGCATTTCACTGAAAAAAGGTCTTTCAACCAGGTTTACTAGCCTGAACTGGATGAATTTGGATCTTCTTCATGGCAAAGGAGTTTTTACCTGGAATTTCATTCATTAAAGGTGAAAAGTGGCTTATGTGAAAAATGAGCGTTTCAGAGCGATTGGAGGCTGTTTTAGCGCTGAAAAGTGGCTTATGTGAAAAATGAGCGTTTCAGAGCGAGAGCAGCCTGTTTTTGCACTAAGCTGCATTTCACTGAAAAAAGGTCTTTCAAACAGGTTTACTAGCCTGAACTGGATGAATTTGGATCTTCTTCATGGCAAAGGAGTTTTTACCTGGAATTTCATTCATTAAAGGTGAAAAGTGGCTTATGTCAAAAATGAGCGTTTCAGAGCGATTGGAGGCTGTTTTAGCGCTGAAAAGTGGCTTATGTGAAAAATGAACGTTTCAGAGCGAGAGCAGCCTGTTTTTGCACTAAGCTGCATTTCACTGAAAAAAGGTCTTTCAAACAGGTTTACTAGCCTGAACTAGTTGAATTTGGATCTTCTTCATGGCAAAGGAGTTTTTACCTGGAATTTCATTCATTAAAGGTGAAAAGTGGCTTATGTCAAAAATGAGCGTTTCAGAGCGATTGGAGGCTGTTTTAGCACTGTACAGTCGCCTAAGGCTGAAAAGTGGCTTATGTGAAAAATGAGCGTTTCAGAGCGAGAGCAGCCTGTTTTTGCACTAAGCTGCATTTCACTGAAAAAAGGTCTTTCAAACAGGTTTACTAGCCTGAACTGGTTGAATTTGGATCTTCTTCATGGCAAAGGAGTTTTTACCTGGAATTTCATTCATTAAAGGTGAAAAGTGGCTTATGTCAAAAATGAGCGTTTCAGAGCGATTGGAGGCTGTTTTAGCGCTGAAAAGTGGCTTATGTGAAAAATGAGCGTTTCAGAGCGAGAGCAGCCTGTTTTTGCACTGTACAGTCGCCTAAGGCTGAAAAGTGGCTTATGTGAAAAATGAGCGTTTCAGAGCGAGAGCAGCCTGTTTTTGCACTAAGCTGCATTTCACTGAAAAAAGGTCTTTCAAACAGGTTTACTAGCCTGAACTGGTTGAATTTGGATCTTCTTCATGGCAAAGGAGTTTTTACCTGGAATTTCATTCATTAAAGGTGAAAAGTGGATTATGTCAAAAATGAGCGTTTCAGAGCGATTGGAGGCTGTTTTAGCACTGTACAGTCGCCTAAGGCTGAAAAGTGGCTTATGTGAAAAATGAGCGTTTCAGAGCGAGAGCAGCCTGTTTTTGCACTAAGCTGCATTTCACTGAAAAAAGGTCTTTTCAAACAGGTTTACTAGCCTGAACTGGTTGAATTTGGATCTTCTTCATGGCAAAGGAGTTTTTACCTGGAATTTCATTCATTAAAGGTGAAAAGTGGCTTATGTCAAAAATGAGCGTTTCAGAGCGATTGGAGGCTGTTTTAGCGCTGAAAAGTGGCTTATGTGAAAAATGAGCGTTTCAGAGCGAGAGCAGCCTGTTTTTGCACTAAGCTGCATTTCACTGAAAAAAGGTCTTTCAAACAGGTTTACTAGCCTGAACTGGTTGAATTTGGATCTTCTTCATGGCAAAGGAGTTTTTACCTGGAATTTCATTCATTAAAGGTGAAAAGTGGCTTATGTCAAAAATGAGCGTTTCAGAGCGATTGGAGGCTGTTTTAGCGCTGAAAAGTGGCTTATGTGAAAAATGAGCGTTTCAGAGCGAGAGCAGCCTGTTTTTGCACTAAGCTGCATTTCACTGAAAAAAGGTCTTTCAAACAGGTTTACTAGCCTGAACTAGTTGAATTTGGATCTTCTTCATGGCAAAGGAGTTTTTACCTGGAATTTCATTCATTAAAGGTGAAAAGTGGCTTATGTCAAAAATGAGCGTTTCAGAGCGATTGGAGGCTGTTTTAGCACTGTACAGTCGCCTAAGGCTGAAAAGTGGCTTATGTGAAAAATGAGCGTTTCAGAGCGAGAGCAGCCTGTTTTTGCACTAAGCTGCATTTCACTGAAAAAAGGTCTTTCAAACAGGTTTACTAGCCTGAACTGGTTGAATTTGGATCTTCTTCATGGCAAAGGAGTTTTTACCTGGAATTTCATTCATTAAAGGTGAAAAGTGGCTTATGTCAAAAATGAGCGTTTCAGAGCGATTGGAGGCTGTTTTAGCACTGTACAGTCGCCTAAGGCTGAAAAATGAGCGTTTCAGAGCGAGAGCAGCCTGTTTTTGCACTAAGCTGCATTTCACTGAAAAAAGGTTTTTCAAACAGGTTTACTAGCCTGAACTGGTTGAATTTGGATCCTCTTCATGGCAAAGGAGTTTTTACCTGGAATTTAATTCATTAAGGCTGAAAAGTGGGTTATGTCAAAAATGAGCGTTTCAGAGCGATAGGAGGCTGTTTTAGCACTGTACAGTCGCCTGAGGCTGAAAAGTGGCTTATGTGAAAAATTAGCGTTTCAGAGCGAGAGCAGCCTGTTTTTGCACTAAGCTGCATTTCACTGAAGAAAGGTCTTTCAACCAGGTTTACTAGCCTGAACTGGATGAATTTGGATCTTCTTCATGGCAAATGAGTTTTTACCTGGAATTTAATTCATTAAGGCTGAAAAGTGGGTTATGTCAAAAATGAGCGTTTCAGAGCGAGAGGAGGCTGTTTTTGCACTGTACAGTCGCCTATAAGGCTGAAAAGTGGCTTATGTGAAAAATGAGCGTTTCAGAGCGAGAGCAGCCTGTTTTTGCACTAAGCTGCATTTCACTGAAAAAAGGTCTTTCAACCAGGTTTACTAGCCTGAACTGGATGAATTTGGATCTTCTTCATGGCAAAGGAGTTTTTACCTGGAATTTCATTCATTAAAGGTGAAAAGTGGCTTATGTCAAAAATGAGCGTTTCAGAGCGATTGGAGGCTGTTTTAGCGCTGAAAAGTGGCTTATGTGAAAAATGAGCGTTTCAGAGCGAGAGCAGCCTGTTTTTGCACTAAGCTGCATTTCACTGAAAAAAGGTCTTTCAAACAGGTTTACTAGCCTGGTTGAATTTGGATCTTCTTCATGGCAAAGGAGTTTTTACCTGGAATTTAATTCATTAAGGGTGAAAAGTGGGTTATGTGAAAAATGAGCGTTTCAGAGCGAGAGCAGCCTGTTTTTGCACTGTACAGTCGCCTAAGGCTGAAAAGTGGCTTATGTGAAAAATGAGCGTTTCAGAGCGAGAGCAGCCTGTTTTTGCACTAAGCTGCATTTCACTGAAAAAAGGTCTTTCAAACAGGTTTACTAGCCTGAACTGGTTGAATTTGGATCTTCTTCATGGCAAAGGAGTTTTTACCTGGAATTTAATTCATTAAGGCTGAAAAGTGGGTTATGTCAAAAATGAGCGTTTCAGAGCGATAGGAGGCTGTTTTAGCACTGTACAGTCGCCTAAGGCTGAAAAGTGGCTTATGTGAAAAATGAGCGTTTCAGAGCGAGAGCAGCCTGTTTTTGCACTAAGCTGCATTTCACTGAAAAAAGGTCTTTCAAACAGGTTTACTAGCCTGAACTGGATGAATTTGGATCTTCTTCATGGCAAAGGAGTTTTTACCTGGAATTTCATTCATTAAAGGTGAAAAGTGGCTTATGTCAAAAATGAGCGTTTCAGAGCGATTGGAGGCTGTTTTAGCGCTGAAAAGTGGCTTATGTGAAAAATGAACGTTTCAGAGCGAGAGCAGCCTGTTTTTGCACTAAGCTGCATTTCACTGAAAAAAGGTCTTTCAAACAGGTTTACTAGCCTGAACTGGTTGAATTTGGATCTTCTTCATGGCAAAGGAGTTTTTACCTGGAATTTCATTCATTAAAGGTGAAAAGTGGCTTATGTCAAAAATGAGCGTTTCGGAGCGATTGGAGGCTGTTTAACACTGTACAGTCGCCTAAGGCTGAAAAGTGGCTTATGTGAAAAATGAGCGTTTCAGAGCGAGAGCAGCCTGTTTTTGCACTAAGCTGCATTTCACTGAAAAAAGGTCTTTCAAACAGGTTTACTAGCCTGAACTTGTTGAATTTGGATCTTCTTCATGGCAAAGGAGTTTTTACCTGGAATTTAATTCATTAAGGCTGAAAAGTGGCTTATGTAAAAAATGAGCGTTTCAGAGCGAGAGCAGCCTGTTTTTGCACTAAGCTGCATTTCACTGAAAAAAGGTCTTTCAAACAGGTTTACTAGCCTGAACTAGTTGAATTTGGATCTTCTTCATGGCAAAGGAGTTTTTACCTGGAATTTCATTCATTAAAGGTGAAAAGTGGCTTATGTCAAAAATGAGCGTTTCAGAGCGATTGGAGGCTGTTTTAGCACTGTACAGTCGCCTAAGGCTGAAAAGTGGCTTATGTGAAAAATGAGCGTTTCAGAGCGAGAGCAGCCTGTTTTTGCACTAAGCTGCATTTCACTGAAAAAAGGTCTTTCAAACAGGTTTACTAGCCTGAACTGGTTGAATTTGGATCTTCTTCATGGCAAAGGAGTTTTTACCTGGAATTTCATTCATTAAAGGTGAAAAGTGGCTTATGTCAAAAATGAGCGTTTCAGAGCGATAGGAGGCTGTTTTAGCACTGTACAGTCTCCTAAGGCTGAAAAGTGGCTTATGTGAAAAATGAGCGTTTCAGAGCGAGAGCAGCCTGTTTTTGCACTAAGCTGCATTTCACTGAAAAAAGGTCTTTCAAACAGGTTTACTAGCCTGAACTGGTTGAATTTGGATCTTCTTCATGGCAAAGGAGTTTTTACCTGGAATTTAATTCATTAAGGGTGAAAAGTGGGTTATGTGAAAAATTAGCGTTTCAGAGCGAGAGCAGCCTGTTTTTGCACTGTACAGTCGCCTAAGTCTGAAAAGTGGCTTATGTGAAAAATGAGCGTTTCAGAGCGAGAGCAGCCTGTTTTTGCACTAAGCTGCATTTCACTGAAAAAAGGTCTTTCAACCAGGTTTACTAACCTGAACTGGATGAATTTGGATCTTCTTCATGGCAAAGGAGTTTTTACCTGGAATTTCATTCATTAAAGGTGAAAAGTGGCTTATGTCAAAAATGAGCGTTTCAGAGCGATTGGAGGCTGTTTTAGCGCTGAAAAGTGGCTTATGTGAAAAATGAGCGTTTCAGAGCGAGAGCAGCCTGTTTTTGCACTAAGCTGCATTTCACTGAAAAAAGGTCTTTCAAACAGGTTTACTAGCCTGAACTAGTTGAATTTGGATCTTCTTCATGGCAAAGGAGTTTTTACCTGGAATTTCATTCATTAAAGGTGAAAAGTGGCTTATGTCAAAAATGAGCGTTTCAGAGCGATTGGAGGCTGTTTTAGCACTGTACAGTCGCCTAAGGCTGAAAAGTGGCTTATGTGAAAAATGAGCGTTTCAGAGCGAGAGCAGCCTGTTTTTGCACTAAGCTGCATTTCACTGAAAAAAGGTCTTTCAAACAGGTTTACTAGCCTGAACTGGTTGAATTTGGATCTTCTTCATGGCAAAGGAGTTTTTACCTGGAATTTCATTCATTAAAGGTGAAAAGTGGCTTATGTCAAAAATGAGCGTTTCAGAGCGATTGGAGGCTGTTTTAGCGCTGAAAAGTGGCTTATGTGAAAAATGAGCGTTTCAGAGCGAGAGCAGCCTGTTTTTGCACTAAGCTGCATTTCACTGAAAAAAGGTCTTTCAAACAGGTTTACTAGCCTGAACTAGTTGAATTTGGATCTTCTTCATGGCAAAGGAGTTTTTACCTGGAATTTCATTCATTAAAGGTGAAAAGTGGCTTATGTCAAAAATGAGCGTTTCAGAGCGATTGGAGGCTGTTTTAGCACTGTACAGTCGCCTAAGGCTGAAAAGTGGCTTATGTGAAAAATGAGCGTTTCAGAGCGAGAGCAGCCTGTTTTTGCACTAAGCTGCATTTCACTGAAAAAAGGTCTTTCAAACAGGTTTACTAGCCTGAACTGGTTGAATTTGGATCTTCTTCATGGCAAAGGAGTTTTTACCTGGAATTTCATTCATTAAAGGTGAAAAGTGGCTTATGTCAAAAATGAGCGTTTCAGAGCGATTGGAGGCTGTTTTAGCGCTGAAAAGTGGCTTATGTGAAAAATGAGCGTTTCAGAGCGAGAGCAGCCTGTTTTTGCACTAAGCTGCATTTCACTGAAAAAAGGTCTTTCAAACAGGTTTACTAGCCTGAACTGGTTGAATTTGGATCTTCTTCATGGCAAAGGAGTTTTTACCTGGAATTTCATTCATTAAAGGTGAAAAGTGGCTTATGTCAAAAATGAGCGTTTCAGAGCGATTGGAGGCTGTTTTAGCACTGTACAGTCGCCTAAGGCTGAAAAGTGGCTTATGTGAAAAATGAGCGTTTCAGAGCGAGAGCAGCCTGTTTTTGCACTAAGCTGCATTTCACTGAAAAAAGGTCTTTCAAACAGGTTTACTAGCCTGGTTGAATTTGGATCTTCTTCATGGCAAAGGAGTTTTTACCTGGAATTTCATTCATTAAAGGTGAAAAGTGGCTTATGTCAAAAATGAGCGTTTCAGAGCGATAGGAGGCTGTTTTAGCACTGTACAGTCTCCTAAGGCTGAAAAGTGGCTTATGTGAAAAATGAGCGTTTCAGAGCGAGAGCAGCCTGTTTTTGCACTAAGCTGCATTTCACTGAAAAAAGGTCTTTCAAACAGGTTTACTAGCCTGAACTGGTTGAATTTGGATCTTCTTCATGGCAAAGGAGTTTTTACCTGGAATTTAATTCATTAAGGGTGAAAAGTGGGTTATGTGAAAAATTAGCGTTTCAGAGCGAGAGCAGCCTGTTTTTGCACTGTACAGTCGCCTAAGTCTGAAAAGTGGCTTATGTGAAAAATGAGCGTTTCAGAGCGAGAGCAGCCTGTTTTTGCACTAAGCTGCATTTCACTGAAAAAAGGTCTTTCAACCAGGTTTACTAACCTGAACTGGATGAATTTGGATCTTCTTCATGGCAAAGGAGTTTTTACCTGGAATTTCATTCATTAAAGGTGAAAAGTGGCTTATGTCAAAAATGAGCGTTTCAGAGCGATTGGAGGCTGTTTTAGCGCTGAAAAGTGGCTTATGTGAAAAATGAGCGTTTCAGAGCGAGAGCAGCCTGTTTTTGCACTAAGCTGCATTTCACTGAAAAAAGGTCTTTCAAACAGGTTTACTAGCCTGAACTAGTTGAATTTGGATCTTCTTCATGGCAAAGGAGTTTTTACCTGGAATTTCATTCATTAAAGGTGAAAAGTGGCTTATGTCAAAAATGAGCGTTTCAGAGCGATTGGAGGCTGTTTTAGCACTGTACAGTCGCCTAAGGCTGAAAAGTGGCTTATGTGAAAAATGAGCGTTTCAGAGCGAGAGCAGCCTGTTTTTGCACTAAGCTGCATTTCACTGAAAAAAGGTCTTTCAAACAGGTTTACTAGCCTGAACTGGTTGAATTTGGATCTTCTTCATGGCAAAGGAGTTTTTACCTGGAATTTCATTCATTAAAGGTGAAAAGTGGCTTATGTCAAAAATGAGCGTTTCAGAGCGATTGGAGGCTGTTTTAGCGCTGAAAAGTGGCTTATGTGAAAAATGAGCGTTTCAGAGCGAGAGCAGCCTGTTTTTGCACTAAGCTGCATTTCACTGAAAAAAGGTCTTTCAAACAGGTTTACTAGCCTGAACTAGTTGAATTTGGATCTTCTTCATGGCAAAGGAGTTTTTACCTGGAATTTCATTCATTAAAGGTGAAAAGTGGCTTATGTCAAAAATGAGCGTTTCAGAGCGATTGGAGGCTGTTTTAGCACTGTACAGTCGCCTAAGGCTGAAAAGTGGCTTATGTGAAAAATGAGCGTTTCAGAGCGAGAGCAGCCTGTTTTTGCACTAAGCTGCATTTCACTGAAAAAAGGTCTTTCAAACAGGTTTACTAGCCTGAACTGGTTGAATTTGGATCTTCTTCATGGCAAAGGAGTTTTTACCTGGAATTTCATTCATTAAAGGTGAAAAGTGGCTTATGTCAAAAATGAGCGTTTCAGAGCGATTGGAGGCTGTTTTAGCGCTGAAAAGTGGCTTATGTGAAAAATGAGCGTTTCAGAGCGAGAGCAGCCTGTTTTTGCACTAAGCTGCATTTCACTGAAAAAAGGTCTTTCAAACAGGTTTACTAGCCTGAACTGGTTGAATTTGGATCTTCTTCATGGCAAAGGAGTTTTTACCTGGAATTTCATTCATTAAAGGTGAAAAGTGGCTTATGTCAAAAATGAGCGTTTCAGAGCGATTGGAGGCTGTTTTAGCACTGTACAGTCGCCTAAGGCTGAAAAGTGGCTTATGTGAAAAATGAGCGTTTCAGAGCGAGAGCAGCCTGTTTTTGCACTAAGCTGCATTTCACTGAAAAAAGGTCTTTCAAACAGGTTTACTAGCCTGGTTGAATTTGGATCTTCTTCATGGCAAAGGAGTTTTTACCTGGAATTTAATTCATTAAGGGTGAAAAGTGGGTTATGTGAAAAATGAGCGTTTCAGAGCGAGAGCAGCCTGTTTTTGCACTGTACAGTCGCCTAAGGCTGAAAAGTGGCTTATGTGAAAAATGAGCGTTTCAGAGCGAGAGCAGCCTGTTTTTGCACTAAGCTGCATTTCACTGAAAAAAGGTCTTTCAAACAGGTTTACTAGCCTGAACTGGATGAATTTGGATCTTCTTCATGGCAAAGGAGTTTTTACCTGGAATTTCATTCATTAGAGGTGAAAAGTGGCTTATGTCAACAATGAGCGTTTCAGAGTGATTGGAGGCTGTTTTAGCGCTGAAAAGTGGCTTATGTGAAAAATGAGCGTTTCAGAGCGAGAGCAGCCTGTTTTTGCACTAAGCTGCATTTCACTGAAAAAAGGTCTTTCAAACAGGTTTACTTGCCTGAACTGGTTGAATTTGGATCTTCTTCATGGCAAATGAGTTTTTACCTGGAATTTAATTCATTAAGGCTGAAAAGTGGGTTATGTCAAAAATGAGCGTTTCAGAGCGAGAGCAGCCTGTTTTTGCACTAAGCTGCATTTCACTGAAAAAAGGTCTTTCAAACAGGTTTACTAGCCTGAACTTGTTGAATTTGGATCTTATTCATGGCAAAGGAGTTTTTACCTGGAATTTCATTCATTAAAGGTGAAATGTGGCTTATGTCAAAAATGAGCGTTTCAGAGCGATTGGAGGCTGTTTTAGCGCTGAAAAGTGGCTTATGTGAAAAATGAGCGTTTCAGAGCGAGAGCAGCCTGTTTTTGCACTAAGCTGCATTTCACTGAAAAAAGGTCTTTCAAACAGGTTTACTAGCCTGAACTAGTTGAATTTGGATCTTCTTCATGGCAAAGGAGTTTTTACCTGGAATTTCATTCATTAAAGGTGAAAAGTGGCTTATGTCAAAAATGAGCGTTTCAGAGCGATTGGAGGCTGTTTTAGCACTGTACAGTCGCCTAAGGCTGAAAAGTGGCTTATGTGAAAAATGAGCGTTTCAGAGCGAGAGCAGCCTGTTTTTGCACTAAGCTGCATTTCACTGAAAAAAGGTCTTTCAAACAGGTTTACTAGCCTGAACTGGTTGAATTTGGATCTTCTTCATGGCAAAGGAGTTTTTACCTGGAATTTCATTCATTAAAGGTGAAAAGTGGCTTATGTCAAAAATGAGCGTTTCAGAGCGATAGGAGGCTGTTTTAGCACTGTACAGTCTCCTAAGGCTGAAAAGTGGCTTATGTGAAAAATGAGCGTTTCAGAGCGAGAGCAGCCTGTTTTTGCACTAAGCTGCATTTCACTGAAAAAAGGTCTTTCAAACAGGTTTACTAGCCTGAACTGGTTGAATTTGGATCTTCTTCATGGCAAAGGAGTTTTTACCTGGAATTTCATTCATTAAAGGTGAAAAGTGGCTTATGTCAAAAATGAGCGTTTCAGAGCGATTGGAGGCTGTTTTAGCACTGTACAGTCGCCTAAGGCTGAAAAGTGGCTTATGTGAAAAATGAGCGTTTCAGAGCGAGAGCAGCCTGTTTTTGCACTAAGCTGCATTTCACTGAAAAAAGGTTTTTCAAACAGGTTTACTAGCCTGAACTGGTTGAATTTGGATCCTCTTCATGGCAAAGGAGTTTTTACCTGGAATTTAATTCATTAAGGCTGAAAAGTGGGTTCTGTCAAAAATGAGCGTTTCAGAGCGATAGGAGGCTGTTTTAGCACTGTACAGTCGCCTGAGGCTGAAAAGTGGCTTATGTGAAAAATTAGCGTTTCAGAGCGAGAGCAGCCTGTTTTTGCACTAAGCTGCATTTCACTGAAAAAAGGTCTTTCAACCAGGTTTACTAGCCTGAACTGGATGAATTTGGATCTTCTTCATGGCAAATGAGTTTTTACCTGGAATTTAATTCATTAAGGCTGAAAAGTGGGTTATGTCAAAAATGAGCGTTTCAGAGCGATAGGAGGCTGTTTTTGCACTGTACAGTCGCCTATAAGGCTGAAAAGTGGCTTATGTGAAAAATGAGCGTTTCAGAGCGAGAGCAGCCTGTTTTTGCACTAAGCTGCATTTCACTGAAAAAAGGTCTTTCAACCAGGTTTACTAGCCTGAACTGGATGAATTTGGATCTTCTTCATGGCAAAGGAGTTTTTACCTGGAATTTCATTCATTAAAGGTGAAAAGTGGCTTATGTCAAAAATGAGCGTTTCAGAGCGATTGGAGGCTGTTTTAGCGCTGAAAAGTGGCTTATGTGAAAAATGAGCGTTTCAGAGCGAGAGCAGCCTGTTTTTGCACTAAGCTGCATTTCACTGAAAAAAGGTCTTTCAAACAGGTTTACTAGCCTGGTTGAATTTGGATCTTCTTCATGGCAAAGGAGTTTTTACCTGGAATTTAATTCATTAAGGGTGAAAAGTGGGTTATGTGAAAAATGAGCGTTTCAGAGCGAGAGCAGCCTGTTTTTGCACTGTACAGTCGCCTAAGGCTGAAAAGTGGCTTATGTGAAAAATGAGCGTTTCAGAGCGAGAGCAGCCTGTTTTTGCACTAAGCTGCATTTCACTGAAAAAAGGTCTTTCAAACAGGTTTACTAGCCTGAACTGGATGAATTTGGATCTTCTTCATGGCAAAGGAGTTTTTACCTGGAATTTCATTCATTAAAGGTGAAAAGTGGCTTATGTCAAAAATGAGCGTTTCAGAGCGATTGGAGGCTGTTTTAGCGCTGAAAAGTGGCTTATGTGAAAAATGAACGTTTCAGAGCGAGAGCAGCCTGTTTTTGCACTAAGCTGCATTTCACTGAAAAAAGGTCTTTCAAACAGGTTTACTAGCCTGAACTGGTTGAATTTGGATCTTCTTCATGGCAAAGGAGTTTTTACCTGGAATTTCATTCATTAAAGGTGAAAAGTGGCTTATGTCAAAAATGAGCGTTTCAGAGCGATTGGAGGCTGTTTAACACTGTACAGTCGCCTAAGGCTGAAAAGTGGCTTATGTGAAAAATGAGCGTTTCAGAGCGAGAGCAGCCTGTTTTTGCACTAAGCTGCATTTCACTGAAAAAAGGTCTTTCAAACAGGTTTACTAGCCTGAACTTGTTGAATTTGGATCTTCTTCATGGCAAAGGAGTTTTTACCTGGAATTTAATTCATTAAGGCTGAAAAGTGGCTTATGTAAAAAATGAGCGTTTCAGAGCGAGAGCAGCCTGTTTTTGCACTAAGCTGCATTTCACTGAAAAAAGGTTTTTCAAACAGGTTTACTAGCCTGAACTGGTTGAATTTGGATCTTCTTCATGGCAAAGCAGTTTTTACCTGGAATTTAATTCATTAAGGCTGAAAAGTGGGTTATGTCAAAAATGAGCGTTTCAGAGCGATTGGAGGCTGTTTTAGCCCTGAAAAGTGGCTTATGTGAAAAATGAGCGTTTCAGAGCGAGAGCAGCCTGTTTTTGCACTGTACAGTCGCCTAAGGCTGAAAAGTGGCTTATGTGAAAAATGAGCGTTTCAGAGCGAGAGCAGCCTGTTTTTGCACTAAGCTGCATTTCACTGAAAAAAGGTCTTTCAAACAGGTTTACTAGCCTGAACTGGTTGAATTTGTATCTTCTTCATGGCAAAGGAGTTTTTACCTGGAATTTCATTCATTAAGGTTGAAAAGTGGGTTATGTGAAAAATGAGCGTTTCAGAGCGAGAGGAGGCTGTCTTAGCGCTGAAAAGTGGCTCATGTGAAAAATGAGCGTTTCAGAGCGAGAGCAGCCTGTTTTTGCACTAAGCTGCATTTCACTGAAAAAAGGTCTTTCAAACAGGTTTACTAGCCTGAACTGGTTGAATTTGTATCTTCTTCATGGCAAAGTAGTTTTTACCTGGAATTTCATTCATTAAGGGTGAAAAGTGGGTTATGTGAAAAATGAGCGTTTCAGAGCGAGAGGAGGCTGTTTTTGCACTGTACAGTCGCCTAAGGCTGAAAAGTGGCTTATGTCAAAAATGAGCGTTTCAGAGCGATAGGAGGCTGTTTTAGCGCTGTAAAGTGGGTTATGTGAAAAATGAGCGTTTCAGAGCGATAGGAGGCTGTTTTAGCACTGAAAAGTGGCTTATGTGAAAAATGAGCGTTTCAGAGCGAGAGCAGCCTGTTTTTGCACTAAGCTGCATTTCACTGAAAAAAGGTCTTTCAAACAGGTTTACTAGCCTGAACTGGTTGAATTTGTATCTTCTTCATGGCAAAGGACTTTTTACCTGGAATTTCATTCATTAAGGGTGAAAAGTGGGTTATGTGAAAAATGAGCGTTTCAGAGCGAGAGGAGGCTGTTTTTGCACTGTACAGTCGCCTAAGGCTGAAAAGTGGCTTATGTGAAAAATGAGCTTTTCAGAGCGAGAGCAGCCTGTTTTTGCACTAAGCTGCATTTCACTGAAAAAAGGTCTTTCAAACAGGTTTACTAGCCTGAACTGGTTGAATTTGGATCTTCTTCATGGCAAAGGAGTTTTTACCTGGAATTTAATTCATTAAGGGTGAAAAGTGGGTTATGTGAAAAATGAGCGTTTCAGAGCGAGAGCAGCCTGTTTTTGCACTGTACAGTCGCCTAAGGCTGAAAAGTGGCTTATGTGAAAAATGAGCGTTTCAGAGCGAGAGCAGCCTGTTTTTGCACTAAGCTGCATTTCACTGAAAAAAGGTCTTTCAAACAGGTTTACTAGCCTGAACTGGTTGAATTTGGATCTTCTTCATGGCAAAGGAGTTTTTACCTGGAATTTCATTCATTAAAGGTGAAAAGTGGCTTATGTGAAAAATGAGCGTTTCAGAGCGATTGGAGGCTGTTTTAGCGCTGAAAAGTGGCTTATGTGAAAAATGAGCGTTTCAGAGCGAGAGCAGCCTGTTTTTGCACTAAGCTGCATTTCACTGAAAAAAGGTCTTTCAAACAGGTTTACTAGCCTGAACTGGTTGAATTTGGATCTTCTTCATGGCAAAGGAGTTTTTACCTGGAATTTCATTCATTAAGGGTGAAAAGTGGCTTATGTCAAAAATGAGCGTTTCAGAGCGATAGGAAGCTGTTTTAGCACTGCACAGTCGCCTAAGGCTGAAAAGTGGCTTATGTGAAAAATGAGCGTTTCAGAGCGAGAGCAGCCTGTTTTTGCACTAAGCTGCATTTCACTGAAAAAAGGTCTTTCAAACAGGTTTACTAGCCTGAACTGGTTGAATTTGTATCTTCTTCATGGCAAAGGAGTTTTTACCTGGAATTTCATTCATTAAGGTTGAAAAGTGGGTTATGTGAAAAATGAGCGTTTCAGAGCGAGAGGAGGCTGTCCTAGCGCTGAAAAGTGGCTCATGTGAAAAATGAGCGTTTCAGAGCGAGAGCAGCCTGTTTTTGCACTAAGCTGCATTTCACTGAAAAAAGGTCTTTCAAACAGGTTTACTAGCCTGAACTGGTTGAATTTGTATCTTCTTCATGGCAAAGTAGTTTTTACCTGGAATTTCATTCATTAAGGGTGAAAAGTGGGTTATGTGAAAAATGAGCGTTTCAGAGCGAGAGGAGGCTGTTTTTGCACTGTACAGTCGCCTAAGGCTGAAAAGTGGCTTATGTCAAAAATGAGCGTTTCAGAGCGATAGGAGGCTGTTTTAGCGCTGTAAAGTGGGTTATGTGAAAAATGAGCGTTTCAGAGCGATAGGAGGCTGTTTTAGCACTGAAAAGTGGCTTATGTGAAAAATGAGCGTTTCAGAGCGAGAGCAGCCTGTTTTTGCACTAAGCTGCATTTCACTGAAAAAAGGTCTTTCAAACAGGTTTACTAGCCTGAACTGGTTGAATTTGTATCTTCTTCATGGCAAAGGACTTTTTACCTGGAATTTAATTCATTAAGGCTGAAAAGTGGGTTATGTGAAAAATGAGCGTTTCAGAGCGATAGGAGGCTGTTTTAGCACTGTACAGTCGCCTAAGGCTGAAAAGTGGCTTATGTGAAAAATGAGCGTTTCAGAGCGAGAGCAGCCTGTTTTTGCACTAAGCTGCATTTCACTGAAAAAAGGTCTTTCAAACAGGTTTACTAGCCTGAACTGGTTGAATTTGGATCTTCTTCATGGCAAAGGAGTTTTTACCTGGAATTTAATTCATTAAGGGTGAAAAGTGGGTTATGTGAAAAATGAGCGTTTCAGAGCGATAGGAGGCTGTTTTAGCACTGTACAGTCGCCTAAGGCTGAAAAGTGGCTTATGTGAAAAATGAGCGTTTCAGAGCGAGAGCAGCCTGTTTTTGCACTAAGCTGCATTTCACTGAAAAAAGGTCTTTCAAACAGGTTTACTAGCCTGAACTGGTTGAATTTGGATCTTCTTCATGGCAAAGGAGTTTTTACCTGGAATTTCATTCATTAAAGGTGAAAAGTGGCTTATGTGAAAAATGAGCGTTTCAGAGCGATTGGAGGCTGTTTTAGCGCTGAAAAGTGGCTTATGTGAAAAATGAGCGTTTCAGAGCGAGAGCAGCCTGTTTTTGCACTAAGCTGCATTTCACTGAAAAAAGGTCTTTCAAACAGGTTTACTAGCCTGAACTGGTTGAATTTGGATCTTCTTCATGGCAAAGGAGTTTTTACCTGGAATTTCATTCATTAAGGGTGAAAAGTGGCTTATGTGAAAAATGAGCGTTTCAGAGCGAGAGCAGCCTGTTTTTGCACTGTACAGTCGCCTAAGGCTGAAAAGTGGCTTATGTGAAAAATGAGCGTTTCAGAGCGAGAGCAGCCTGTTTTTGCACTAAGCTGCATTTCACTGAAAAAAGGTCTTTCAAACAGGTTTACTAGCCTGAACTGGTTGAATTTGGATCTTCTTCATGGCAAAGGAGTTTTTACCTGGAATTTCATTCATTAAAGGTGAAAAGTGGCTTATGTGAAAAATGAGCGTTTCAGAGCGATTGGAGGCTGTTTTAGCGCTGAAAAGTGGCTTATGTGAAAAATGAGCGTTTCAGAGCGAGAGCAGCCTGTTTTTGCACTAAGCTGCATTTCACTGAAAAAAGGTCTTTCAAACAGGTTTACTAGCCTGAACTGGTTGAATTTGGATCTTCTTCATGGCAAAGGAGTTTTTACCTGGAATTTCATTCATTAAGGGTGAAAAGTGGCTTATGTCAAAAATGAGCGTTTCAGAGCGATAGGAAGCTGTTTTAGCACTGCACAGTCGCCTAAGGCTGAAAAGTGGCTTATGTGAAAAATGAGCGTTTCAGAGCGAGAGCAGCCTGTTTTTGCACTAAGCTGCATTTCACTGAAAAAAGGTCTTTCAAACAGGTTTACTAGCCTGAACTTGTTGAATTTGGATCTTCTTCATGGCAAAGGAGTTTTTACCTGGAATTTAATTCATTAAGGCTGAAAAGTGGGTTATGTCAAAAATGAGCGTTTCAGAGCGATAGGAGGCTGTTTTAGCACTGTACAGTCGCCTAAGGCTGAAAAGTGGCTTATGTGAAAAATGAGCGTTTCAGAGCGAGAGCAGCCTGTTTTTGCACTAAGCTGCATTTCACTGAAAAAAGGTCTTTCAAACAGGTTTACTAGCCTGAACTTGTTGAATTTGGATCTTCTTCATGGCAAAGGAGTTTTTACCTGGAATTTAATTCATTAAGGCTGAAAAGTGGGTTATGTCAAAAATGAGCGTTTCAGAGCGATAGGAGGCTGTTTTAGCACTGTACAGTCGCCTAAGGCTGAAAAGTGGCTTATGTGAAAAATGAGCGTTTCAGAGCGAGAGCAGCCTGTTTTTGCACTAAGCTGCATTTCACTGAAAAAAGGTCTTTCAAACAGGTTTACTAGCCTGAACTGGTTGAATTTGGATCTTCTTCATGGCAAAGGAGTTTTTACCTGGAATTTCAGTCATTAAGGCTGAAAAGTGGTTTATGTGAAAAATGAGCGTTTCCAAGCGAGAGGAGCCTGTTTTTGCACTGTACAGTCGCCTAAGGCTGAAAAGTGGCTTATGTCAAAAATGAGCGTTTCAGAGCGATAGGAGGCTGTTTTAGCACTGTACAGTCGCCTAAGCTGCATTTCACTGAAAAAAGGTCTTTCAAACAGGTTTACTAGCCTGAACTGGTTGAATTTGGATCTTCTTCATGGCAAAGGAGTTTTTACCTGTAATTGTATTCATTAAGGCTGAAAAGTGGCTTTATGTGAAAAATGAGCGTTTCAGAGCGAGAGCAGCCTGTTTTTGCACTAAGCTGCATTTCACTGAAAAAAGGTCTTTCAAACAGGTTTACTAGCCTGGTTGAATTTGGATCTTCTTCATGGCAAAGGAGTTTTTACCTGGAATTTAATTCATTAAGGGTGAAAAGTGGGTTATGTGAAAAATGAGCGTTTCAGAGCGAGAGCAGCCTGTTTTTGCACTGTACAGTCGCCTAAGGCTGAAAAGTGGCTTATGTGAAAAATGAGCGTTTCAGAGCGAGAGCAGCCTGTTTTTGCACTAAGCTGCATTTCACTGAAAAAAGGTCTTTCAAACAGGTTTACTAGCCTGAACTGGATGAATTTGGATCTTCTTCATGGCAAAGGAGTTTTTACCTGGAATTTCATTCATTAAAGGTGAAAAGTGGCTTATGTCAAAAATGAGCGTTTCAGAGCGATTGGAGGCTGTTTTAGCGCTGAAAAGTGGCTTATGTGAAAAATGAACGTTTCAGAGCGAGAGCAGCCTGTTTTTGCACTAAGCTGCATTTCACTGAAAAAAGGTCTTTCAAACAGGTTTACTAGCCTGAACTGGTTGAATTTGGATCTTCTTCATGGCAAAGGAGTTTTTACCTGGAATTTCATTCATTAAAGGTGAAAAGTGGCTTATGTCAAAAATGAGCGTTTCAGAGCGATTGGAGGCTGTTTAACACTGTACAGTCGCCTAAGGCTGAAAAGTGGCTTATGTGAAAAATGAGCGTTTCAGAGCGAGAGCAGCCTGTTTTTGCACTAAGCTGCATTTCACTGAAAAAAGGTCTTTCAAACAGGTTTACTAGCCTGAACTTGTTGAATTTGGATCTTCTTCATGGCAAAGGAGTTTTTACCTGGAATTTAATTCATTAAGGCTGAAAAGTGGCTTATGTAAAAAATGAGCGTTTCAGAGCGAGAGCAGCCTGTTTTTGCACTAAGCTGCATTTCACTGAAAAAAGGTCTTTCAAACAGGTTTACTAGCCTGAACTGGTTGAATTTGGATCTTCTTCATGGCAAAGCAGTTTTTACCTGGAATTTAATTCATTAAGGCTGAAAAGTGGGTTATGTCAAAAATGAGCGTTTCAGAGCGATAGGAGGCTGTTTTAGCACTGTACAGTCGCCTGAGGCTGAAAAGTGGCTTATGTGAAAAATTAGCGTTTCAGAGCGAGAGCAGCCTGTTTTTGCACTAAGCTGCATTTCACTGAAAAAAGGTCTTTCAAACAGGTTTACTAGCCTGAACTGGTTGAATTTGGATCTTCTTCATGGCAAAGGAGTTTTTACCTGGAATTTCATTCATTAAAGGTGAAAAGTGGCTTATGTCAAAAATGAGCGTTTCAGAGCGATTGGAGGCTGTTTTAGCCCTGAAAAGTGGCTTATGTGAAAAATGAGCGTTTCAGAGCGAGAGCAGCCTGTTTTTGCACTGTACAGTCGCCTAAGGCTGAAAAGTGGCTTATGTGAAAAATGAGCGTTTCAGAGCGAGAGCAGCCTGTTTTTGCACTAAGCTGCATTTCACTGAAAAAAGGTCTTTCAAACAGGTTTACTAGCCTGAACTGGTTGAATTTGTATCTTCTTCATGGCAAAGGAGTTTTTACCTGGAATTTCATTCATTAAGGTTGAAAAGTGGGTTATGTGAAAAATGAGCGTTTCAGAGCGAGAGGAGGCTGTCTTAGCGCTGAAAAGTGGCTCATGTGAAAAATGAGCGTTTCAGAGCGAGAGCAGCCTGTTTTTGCACTAAGCTGCATTTCACTGAAAAAAGGTCTTTCAAACAGGTTTACTAGCCTGAACTGGTTGAATTTGTATCTTCTTCATGGCAAAGTAGTTTTTACCTGGAATTTCATTCATTAAGGGTGAAAAGTGGGTTATGTGAAAAATGAGCGTTTCAGAGCGAGAGGAGGCTGTTTTTGCACTGTACAGTCGCCTAAGGCTGAAAAGTGGCTTATGTCAAAAATGAGCGTTTCAGAGCGATAGGAGGCTGTTTTAGCGCTGAAAAGTGGGTTATGTGAAAAATGAGCGTTTCAGAGCGATAGGAGGCTGTTTTAGCACTGAAAAGTGGCTTATGTGAAAAATGAGCGTTTCAGAGCGAGAGCAGCCTGTTTTTGCACTAAGCTGCATTTCACTGAAAAAAGGTCTTTCAAACAGGTTTACTAGCCTGAACTGGTTGAATTTGTATCTTCTTCATGGCAAAGGACTTTTTACCTGGAATTTCATTCATTAAGGGTGAAAAGTGGGTTATGTGAAAAATGAGCGTTTCAGAGCGAGAGGAGGCTGTTTTTGCACTGTACAGTCGCCTAAGGCTGAAAAGTGGCTTATGTGAAAAATGAGCTTTTCAGAGCGAGAGCAGCCTGTTTTTGCACTAAGCTGCATTTCACTGAAAAAAGGTCTTTCAAACAGGTTTACTAGCCTGAACTGGTTGAATTTGGATCTTCTTCATGGCAAAGGAGTTTTTACCTGGAATTTAATTCATTAAGGGTGAAAAGTGGGTTATGTGAAAAATGAGCGTTTCAGAGCGAGAGCAGCCTGTTTTTGCACTGTACAGTCGCCTAAGGCTGAAAAGTGGCTTATGTGAAAAATGAGCGTTTCAGAGCGAGAGCAGCCTGTTTTTGCACTAAGCTGCATTTCACTGAAAAAAGGTCTTTCAAACAGGTTTACTAGCCTGAACTGGTTGAATTTGGATCTTCTTCATGGCAAAGGAGTTTTTACCTGGAATTTCATTCATTAAAGGTGAAAAGTGGCTTATGTGAAAAATGAGCGTTTCAGAGCGATTGGAGGCTGTTTTAGCGCTGAAAAGTGGCTTATGTGAAAAATGAGCGTTTCAGAGCGAGAGCAGCCTGTTTTTGCACTAAGCTGCATTTCACTGAAAAAAGGTCTTTCAAACAGGTTTACTAGCCTGAACTGGTTGAATTTGGATCTTCTTCATGGCAAAGGAGTTTTTACCTGGAATTTCATTCATTAAGGGTGAAAAGTGGCTTATGTCAAAAATGAGCGTTTCAGAGCGATAGGAAGCTGTTTTAGCACTGCACAGTCGCCTAAGGCTGAAAAGTGGCTTATGTGAAAAATGAGCGTTTCAGAGCGAGAGCAGCCTGTTTTTGCACTAAGCTGCATTTCACTGAAAAAAGGTCTTTCAAACAGGTTTACTAGCCTGAACTTGTTGAATTTGGATCTTCTTCATGGCAAAGGAGTTTTTACCTGGAATTTAATTCATTAAGGCTGAAAAGTGGGTTATGTCAAAAATGAGCGTTTCAGAGCGATAGGAGGCTGTTTTAGCACTGTACAGTCGCCTAAGGCTGAAAAGTGGCTTATGTGAAAAATGAGCGTTTCAGAGCGAGAGCAGCCTGTTTTTGCACTAAGCTGCATTTCACTGAAAAAAGGTCTTTCAAACAGGTTTACTAGCCTGAACTGGTTGAATTTGGATCTTCTTCATGGCAAAGGAGTTTTTACCTGGAATTTCAGTCATTAAGGCTGAAAAGTGGTTTATGTGAAAAATGAGCGTTTCCAAGCGAGAGGAGCCTGTTTTTGCACTGTACAGTCGCCTAAGGCTGAAAAGTGGCTTATGTCAAAAATGAGCGTTTCAGAGCGATAGGAGGCTGTTTTAGCACTGTACAGTCGCCTAAGCTGCATTTCACTGAAAAAAGGTCTTTCAAACAGGTTTACTAGCCTGAACTGGTTGAATTTGGATCTTCTTCATGGCAAAGGAGTTTTTACCTGTAATTGTATTCATTAAGGCTGAAAAGTGGCTTTATGTGAAAAATGAGCGTTTCAGAGCGAGAGCAGCCTGTTTTTGCACTAAGCTGCATTTCACTGAAAAAAGGTCTTTCAAACAGGTTTACTAGCCTGGTTGAATTTGGATCTTCTTCATGGCAAAGGAGTTTTTACCTGGAATTTAATTCATTAAGGGTGAAAAGTGGGTTATGTGAAAAATGAGCGTTTCAGAGCGAGAGCAGCCTGTTTTTGCACTGTACAGTCGCCTAAGGCTGAAAAGTGGCTTATGTGAAAAATGAGCGTTTCAGAGCGAGAGCAGCCTGTTTTTGCACTAAGCTGCATTTCACTGAAAAAAGGTCTTTCAAACAGGTTTACTAGCCTGAACTGGATGAATTTGGATCTTCTTCATGGCAAAGGAGTTTTTACCTGGAATTTCATTCATTAAAGGTGAAAAGTGGCTTATGTCAAAAATGAGCGTTTCAGAGCGATTGGAGGCTGTTTTAGCGCTGAAAAGTGGCTTATGTGAAAAATGAACGTTTCAGAGCGAGAGCAGCCTGTTTTTGCACTAAGCTGCATTTCACTGAAAAAAGGTCTTTCAAACAGGTTTACTAGCCTGAACTGGTTGAATTTGGATCTTCTTCATGGCAAAGGAGTTTTTACCTGGAATTTCATTCATTAAAGGTGAAAAGTGGCTTATGTCAAAAATGAGCGTTTCAGAGCGATTGGAGGCTGTTTAACACTGTACAGTCGCCTAAGGCTGAAAAGTGGCTTATGTGAAAAATGAGCGTTTCAGAGCGAGAGCAGCCTGTTTTTGCACTAAGCTGCATTTCACTGAAAAAAGGTCTTTCAAACAGGTTTACTAGCCTGAACTTGTTGAATTTGGATCTTCTTCATGGCAAAGGAGTTTTTACCTTGAATTTAATTCATTAAGGCTGAAAAGTGGCTTATGTAAAAAATGAGCGTTTCAGAGCGAGAGCAGCCTGTTTTTGCACTAAGCTGCATTTCACTGAAAAAAGGTCTTTCAAACAGGTTTACTAGCCTGAACTGGTTGAATTTGGATCTTCTTCATGGCAAAGGAGTTTTTACCTGGAATTTCATTCATTAAAGGTGAAAAGTGGCTTATGTCAAAAATGAGCGTTTCAGAGCGATAGGAGGCTGTTTTAGCACTGTACAGTCTCCTAAGGCTGAAAAGTGGCTTATGTGAAAAATGAGCGTTTCAGAGCGAGAGCAGCCTGTTTTTGCACTAAGCTGCATTTCACTGAAAAAAGGTCTTTCAAACAGGTTTACTAGCCTGAACTGGTTGAATTTGGATCTTCTTCATGGCAAAGGAGTTTTTACCTGGAATTTCATTCATTAAAGGTGAAAAGTGGCTTATGTCAAAAATGAGCGTTTCAGAGCGATTGGAGGCTGTTTTAGCACTGTACAGTCGCCTAAGGCTGAAAAGTGGCTTATGTGAAAAATGAGCGTTTCAGAGCGAGAGCAGCCTGTTTTTGCACTAAGCTGCATTTCACTGAAAAAAGGTTTTTCAAACAGGTTTACTAGCCTGAACTGGTTGAATTTGGATCCTCTTCATGGCAAAGGAGTTTTTACCTGGAATTTAATTCATTAAGGCTGAAAAGTGGGTTATGTCAAAAATGAGCGTTTCAGAGCGATAGGAGGCTGTTTTAGCACTGTACAGTCGCCTGAGGCTGAAAAGTGGCTTATGTGAAAAATTAGCGTTTCAGAGCGAGAGCAGCCTGTTTTTGCACTAAGCTGCATTTCACTGAAAAAAGGTCTTTCAACCAGGTTTACTAGCCTGAACTGGATGAATTTGGATCTTCTTCATGGCAAATGAGTTTTTACCTGGAATTTAATTCATTAAGGCTGAAAAGTGGGTTATGTCAAAAATGAGCGTTTCAGAGCGAGAGGAGGCTGTTTTTGCACTGTACAGTCGCCTATAAGGCTGAAAAGTGGCTTATGTGAAAAATGAGCGTTTCAGAGCGAGAGCAGCCTGTTTTTGCACTAAGCTGCATTTCACTGAAAAAAGGTCTTTCAACCAGGTTTACTAGCCTGAACTGGATGAATTTGGATCTTCTTCATGGCAAAGGAGTTTTTACCTGGAATTTCATTCATTAAAGGTGAAAAGTGGCTTATGTCAAAAATGAGCGTTTCAGAGCGATTGGAGGCTGTTTTAGCGCTGAAAAGTGGCTTATGTGAAAAATGAGCGTTTCAGAGCGAGAGCAGCCTGTTTTTGCACTAAGCTGCATTTCACTGAAAAAAGGTCTTTCAAACAGGTTTACTAGCCTGGTTGAATTTGGATCTTCTTCATGGCAAAGGAGTTTTTACCTGGAATTTAATTCATTAAGGGTGAAAAGTGGGTTATGTGAAAAATGAGCGTTTCAGAGCGAGAGCAGCCTGTTTTTGCACTGTACAGTCGCCTAAGGCTGAAAAGTGGCTTATGTGAAAAATGAGCGTTTCAGAGCGAGAGCAGCCTGTTTTTGCACTAAGCTGCATTTCACTGAAAAAAGGTCTTTCAAACAGGTTTACTAGCCTGAACTGGATGAATTTGGATCTTCTTCATGGCAAAGGAGTTTTTACCTGGAATTTCATTCATTAAAGGTGAAAAGTGGCTTATGTCAAAAATGAGCGTTTCAGAGCGATTGGAGGCTGTTTTAGCGCTGAAAAGTGGCTTATGTGAAAAATGAACGTTTCAGAGCGAGAGCAGCCTGTTTTTGCACTAAGCTGCATTTCACTGAAAAAAGGTCTTTCAAACAGGTTTACTAGCCTGAACTGGTTGAATTTGGATCTTCTTCATGGCAAAGGAGTTTTTACCTGGAATTTCATTCATTAAAGGTGAAAAGTGGCTTATGTCAAAAATGAGCGTTTCAGAGCGATTGGAGGCTGTTTAACACTGTACAGTCGCCTAAGGCTGAAAAGTGGCTTATGTGAAAAATGAGCGTTTCAGAGCGAGAGCAGCCTGTTTTTGCACTAAGCTGCATTTCACTGAAAAAAGGTCTTTCAAACAGGTTTACTAGCCTGAACTTGTTGAATTTGGATCTTCTTCATGGCAAAGGAGTTTTTACCTGGAATTTAATTCATTAAGGCTGAAAAGTGGCTTATGTAAAAAATGAGCGTTTCAGAGCGAGAGCAGCCTGTTTTTGCACTAAGCTGCATTTCACTGAAAAAAGGTTTTTCAAACAGGTTTACTAGCCTGAACTGGTTGAATTTGGATCTTCTTCATGGCAAAGCAGTTTTTACCTGGAATTTAATTCATTAAGGCTGAAAAGTGGGTTATGTCAAAAATGAGCGTTTCAGAGCGATAGGAGGCTGTTTTAGCACTGTACAGTCGCCTGAGGCTGAAAAGTGGCTTATGTGAAAAATTAGCGTTTCAGAGCGAGAGCAGCCTGTTTTTGCACTAAGCTGCATTTCACTGAAAAAAGGTCTTTCAAACAGGTTTACTAGCCTGAACTGGTTGAATTTGGATCTTCTTCATGGCAAAGGAGTTTTTACCTGGAATTTCATTCATTAAAGGTGAAAAGTGGCTTATGTCAAAAATGAGCGTTTCAGAGCGATTGGAGGCTGTTTTAGCCCTGAAAAGTGGCTTATGTGAAAAATGAGCGTTTCAGAGCGAGAGCAGCCTGTTTTTGCACTGTACAGTCGCCTAAGGCTGAAAAGTGGCTTATGTGAAAAATGAGCGTTTCAGAGCGAGAGCAGCCTGTTTTTGCACTAAGCTGCATTTCACTGAAAAAAGGTCTTTCAAACAGGTTTACTAGCCTGAACTGGTTGAATTTGTATCTTCTTCATGGCAAAGGAGTTTTTACCTGGAATTTCATTCATTAAGGTTGAAAAGTGGGTTATGTGAAAAATGAGCGTTTCAGAGCGAGAGGAGGCTGTCTTAGCGCTGAAAAGTGGCTCATGTGAAAAATGAGCGTTTCAGAGCGAGAGCAGCCTGTTTTTGCACTAAGCTGCATTTCACTGAAAAAAGGTCTTTCAAACAGGTTTACTAGCCTGAACTGGTTGAATTTGTATCTTCTTCATGGCAAAGTAGTTTTTACCTGGAATTTCATTCATTAAGGGTGAAAAGTGGGTTATGTGAAAAATGAGCGTTTCAGAGCGAGAGGAGGCTGTTTTTGCACTGTACAGTCGCCTAAGGCTGAAAAGTGGCTTATGTCAAAAATGAGCGTTTCAGAGCGATAGGAGGCTGTTTTAGCGCTGAAAAGTGGGTTATGTGAAAAATGAGCGTTTCAGAGCGATAGGAGGCTGTTTTAGCACTGAAAAGTGGCTTATGTGAAAAATGAGCGTTTCAGAGCGAGAGCAGCCTGTTTTTGCACTAAGCTGCATTTCACTGAAAAAAGGTCTTTCAAACAGGTTTACTAGCCTGAACTGGTTGAATTTGTATCTTCTTCATGGCAAAGGACTTTTTACCTGGAATTTCATTCATTAAGGGTGAAAAGTGGGTTATGTGAAAAATGAGCGTTTCAGAGCGAGAGGAGGCTGTTTTTGCACTGTACAGTCGCCTAAGGCTGAAAAGTGGCTTATGTGAAAAATGAGCTTTTCAGAGCGAGAGCAGCCTGTTTTTGCACTAAGCTGCATTTCACTGAAAAAAGGTCTTTCAAACAGGTTTACTAGCCTGAACTGGTTGAATTTGGATCTTCTTCATGGCAAAGGAGTTTTTACCTGGAATTTAATTCATTAAGGGTGAAAAGTGGGTTATGTGAAAAATGAGCGTTTCAGAGCGAGAGCAGCCTGTTTTTGCACTGTACAGTCGCCTAAGGCTGAAAAGTGGCTTATGTGAAAAATGAGCGTTTCAGAGCGAGAGCAGCCTGTTTTTGCACTAAGCTGCATTTCACTGAAAAAAGGTCTTTCAAACAGGTTTACTAGCCTGAACTGGTTGAATTTGGATCTTCTTCATGGCAAAGGAGTTTTTACCTGGAATTTCATTCATTAAAGGTGAAAAGTGGCTTATGTGAAAAATGAGCGTTTCAGAGCGATTGGAGGCTGTTTTAGCGCTGAAAAGTGGCTTATGTGAAAAATGAGCGTTTCAGAGCGAGAGCAGCCTGTTTTTGCACTAAGCTGCATTTCACTGAAAAAAGGTCTTTCAAACAGGTTTACTAGCCTGAACTGGTTGAATTTGGATCTTCTTCATGGCAAAGGAGTTTTTACCTGGAATTTCATTCATTAAGGGTGAAAAGTGGCTTATGTCAAAAATGAGCGTTTCAGAGCGATAGGAAGCTGTTTTAGCACTGCACAGTCGCCTAAGGCTGAAAAGTGGCTTATGTGAAAAATGAGCGTTTCAGAGCGAGAGCAGCCTGTTTTTGCACTAAGCTGCATTTCACTGAAAAAAGGTCTTTCAAACAGGTTTACTAGCCTGAACTTGTTGAATTTGGATCTTCTTCATGGCAAAGGAGTTTTTACCTGGAATTTAATTCATTAAGGCTGAAAAGTGGGTTATGTCAAAAATGAGCGTTTCAGAGCGATAGGAGGCTGTTTTAGCACTGTACAGTCGCCTAAGGCTGAAAAGTGGCTTATGTGAAAAATGAGCGTTTCAGAGCGAGAGCAGCCTGTTTTTGCACTAAGCTGCATTTCACTGAAAAAAGGTCTTTCAAACAGGTTTACTAGCCTGAACTGGTTGAATTTGGATCTTCTTCATGGCAAAGGAGTTTTTACCTGGAATTTCAGTCATTAAGGCTGAAAAGTGGTTTATGTGAAAAATGAGCGTTTCCAAGCGAGAGGAGCCTGTTTTTGCACTGTACAGTCGCCTAAGGCTGAAAAGTGGCTTATGTCAAAAATGAGCGTTTCAGAGCGATAGGAGGCTGTTTTAGCACTGTACAGTCGCCTAAGCTGCATTTCACTGAAAAAAGGTCTTTCAAACAGGTTTACTAGCCTGAACTGGTTGAATTTGGATCTTCTTCATGGCAAAGGAGTTTTTACCTGTAATTGTATTCATTAAGGCTGAAAAGTGGCTTTATGTGAAAAATGAGCGTTTCAGAGCGAGAGCAGCCTGTTTTTGCACAAAGCTGCATTTCACTGAAAAAAGGTCTTTCAAACAGGTTTACTAGCCTGAACTGGTTGAATTTGGATCTTCTTCATGGCAAAGGAGTTTTTACCTGGAATTGTATTCATTAAGGCTGAAAAGTGGCTTTATGTGAAAAATGAGCGTTTCAGAGCGAGAGCAGCCTGTTTTTGCACTAAGCTGCATTTCACTGAAAAAAGGTCTTTCAAACAGGTTTACTAGCCTGAACTGGTTGAATTATCTTCTTCATGGCAAAGGAGTTTTTACCTGGAATTTCATTCATTAAGGCTGAAAAGTGGCTTATGTGAAAAATGAGCGTTTCAGAGCGAGAGCAGCCTGTTTTTGCACTGTACAGTCGCCTAAGCTGCATTTCACTGAAAAAAGGTCTTTCAAACAGGTTTTCTATCCTGAACTGGTTGAATTTGGATCTTCTTCATGGCATACGAGTTTTTACCTGGAATTTAATTCATTAAGGGTGAAAACTGGATATGTCAAAAATGAGCCTTTCAGAGCCAGAGAAGCCTGTTTCTGCACTGTACAGTAGCCTAAGCTGCATTTCACTGAAAAAAGGTCTTTCGAACAAGTTTTCTAGCCTGAAGTGGTTGAATTTGGATCTTCTTTATGGCAAACAAGGCTTTACCTGGAATTTAATTCATTAAGTGTGAAAACCGGCTCATGTCAATTTTCAGCGTGTCATACCGAGAAAGGCCCTTTTTTTGCACTTACAGTAGCCTAAGCTGTATTTGACTGAAAAAAGGTCTTTCACTTAAGTTTTCTACTGTGTGCTGTGTATTTCTCTCGTATGCTCTGTATTTCTACTGTGTATTTCTACTGTGTGCTATGTATTTCTAGTGTATTTGCATTG
The DNA here is from genome assembly GCF_965226575.1 of Pagrus pagrus. NCBI lineage: Eukaryota > Metazoa > Chordata > Actinopteri > Spariformes > Sparidae > Pagrus > Pagrus pagrus. The sequence goes on along the minus strand of NW_028175189.1, from coordinate 29,392 downwards.
TGATGTGTATTTCTACTGTGATGTATATTTCAACTGTGTTTTTCTACTGTGATGTGTATTTCTACTGTGTATTTCTATTGTCTGCTCTGTATTTATACTGTGCTGTGTATTTCTACTGTGTATTTCTATTGTGATGTGCATTTCTACTGTGATGTATATTTCTACTGTGTATTTCTATTGTGATGTGTATTTCTACTGTGATGGATATTTCTACTGTGTATTTCTATTGTGATGTGTATTTCTACTGTGATGTGTTTTTCTACTGTGTATTTCTATTGTGATGTGTATTTCTACTGTGATGTGTATTCCTACTGTGTATTTCAACTGTGTCCTATGTATTTCTAGTCTGTACTGTGTACTGTGTATTTCTACTATGTATTTCTATTGTGATGTGTATTTCTACTGTGATGTGTGTTTCTACTGTGTATTTCTATTGTGATGTGTATTTCTACTGTGATGTGTATTTCTACTGTGTATTTCAACTGTGTGTTGTATATTTCTACTGTGTATTTCTCTTGTCTGCTTTGTATTTCTACTGTGTATTTCGACTGTGTGCTATGTATTTCTAGTCTATTTGCACTGTGTGCTGTGTATTTCTACTGTGTATTTCTATTGTGATGTGTATTTCTACTGTGTATTTCTATTATCTGCTCTGTATTTATACTGTGATGTGTATTTGTACTGTGTATTTCTATTGTCTGCTCTGTATTTCTAGTGTATTTCCACTCTGTGCTTTGTATTTCTACTGTGTATTTCTACAGTGTGCTGTGTATTTCTACTGTGTATTTCGACTGTGTGCTATGTATTTCTAGTGTATTTGCACTGTGTGCTGTGTATTTCTGCTGTGTATTTCTACTGTGTATTTCGACTGTGTGCTATGTATTTCTAGTGTATTTGCACTGTGTGCTGTGTATTTCTGCTGTGTATTTCTATTGTGATGTGTATTTCTACTGTGTATTTCTATTGTCTGCTCTGTATTTATACTGTGATGTGTATTTCTACTGTGTATTTCTATTGTCTGCTCTGTATTTCTAGTGTATTTCCACTCTGTGCTGTGTATTTCTGCTGTGTATTTCTACTGTGTATTTCGACTGTGTGCTATGTATTTCTAGTCTATTTGCACTGTGTGCTGTGTATTTCTACTGTGTATTTCTATTGTGATGTGTATTTCTACTGTGATGTGTATTTCTACTGTGTATTTTGACTGTGTGTTGTGTATTTCTACTGTGTATTTCTCTTGTCTGCTTTGTATTTCTACTGTGTATTTCGACTGTGTGCTATGTATTTCTAGTCTATTTGCACTGTGTGCTGTGTATTTCTACTGTGTATTTCTACTGTGATGTATATTTTGACTTTGTATTTCTACTGTGATGTGTATTTCTAGTATGTATTTCTATTGTCTGCTCTGTATTTCTAGTGTATTTCCACTCTGTGCTGTGTATTTCTACTGTGTATTTCTACAGTGTGCTGTGTATTTCTCCTGTTTATTTCTCTTGTCTGCTCTGTATTTCCACTGTGTATTTCAACTGTGTGCTATGTATTTCTAGTGTATTTGCACTGTGTGCTGTGTATTTCTGCTGTGTATTTCTATTGTGATGTGTATTTCTACTTTGATGTACATTTCTACTGTGTATTTCTACTGTGATGTGTATTTCTACTGTGTATTTCTATTGTCTGCCCTGTATTTCTACTGGAATGGGTATTTCTACTGTGTATTTCTATTGTGATGTGTATTTCTACTGTGATGTGTATTTCTACTGTGTATTTCTATCGTCTGCTCTGTATTTCTAGTGTATTTCCACTCTGTGCTGTGTATTTCTACTGTGTATTTCTACAGTGTGCTGTGTATTTCTACTGTGTATTTCGACTGTGTGCTGTGTATTTCTACTGTGTATTTCGACTGTGTGCTATGTATTTCTAGTGTATTTGCACTGTGTGCTATGTATTTCTACTCTAGTTGCACTGTGTGCTGTGTATTTCTACTGTGTATTTCTGCTGTGTATTTCTATTGTGATGTGTATTTCTACTGTGATGTATATTTCTACTGTGTATTTCTACTGTGATGTGAATTTCTACTGTGTATTTCTATTGTCTGCTCTGTATTTCTACTGTGCTGTGTATTTCCAATGTGTATTTCTATTTTGATGTGTATTTCTACTGTGATGTCTATTTCTACTGTGTATTTCTATTGTTGGCTCTGTATTTCTACTGTGTATTTCTCTTGTCTGCTCTGTATTTCTACAGTGTATTTCAACTGTGTATTTCTGGTGTGTACTGTGTGCTGTGTATTTCTACTGTGTATTTCTATTGTGATGTGTATTTCTACTGTGATGTGTATTTCTACTGTGTATTTCTATTGTGATGTGTATTTCTACTGTGGTGTGTATTTCTGCTGTGTATTTCTACTGTGATGTGTATTTCTACTGTGATGTATATTTCTACTCTGTATTTCTACTGTGATGTGTATTTCTACTGTGTATTTCTATTGTCTGCTCTGTATTTATACTGTACTATGTATTTCTACTGTGTATTTCTATTGTGATGTGTATTTCTACTGTGATGTATATTTCTACTTTGTATTTCTACTGTGATGTGAATTTCTACTGTGTATTTCTATTGTCTGCTCTGTATTTCTACTGTGCTGTGTATTTCCAATGTGTATTTCTATTTTGATGTGTATTTCTACTGTGATGTCTATTTCTACTGTGTATTTCTATTGTTGGCTCTGTATTTCTACTGTGTATTTCTCTTGTCTGCTCTGTATTTCTACAGTGTATTTCAACTGTGTCCTATGTATTTCTGGTGTGTACTGTGTGCTGTGTATTTCTACTGTGTATTTCTACTGTGATGTGTATTTCTACTGTGTATTTCTATTGTGATGTGTATTTCTACTGTGGTGTGTATTTCTGCTGTGTATTTCTACTGTGATGTGTATTTCTACTGTTATGTATATTTCTACTCTGTATTTCTACTGTGATGTGTATTTCTACTCTGTATTTCTATTGTCTGCTCTGTATTTCTACTGTGTATTTGAACTGTGTGCTATGTATTTCTAGTGTATTTGTACTGTGTGCTGTGTATTTCAACTTTGTATTTCTATTATGGTGTGCATTTCTACTGTGATGTGTATTTGTACTGTGTATTTCTATTGTGATGTGTATTTCTACTATGATGTGTATTTCTACTGTTTATTTCTATTGTGATGTGTATTTCTACTGTGATGTTTATTTCTATTGTCTGCTCTGTATTTATACTGTGATGTGTATTTCTACTGTGTATTTCTATTGTCTGCTCTGTATTTCTAAAGTATATTTCAACTCTGTGATATGTATTTCTACTGTGTATTTCTATTGTGATATGTATTTCTACTGTGTATTTCTATTGTCTGCTCTGTGTTTATACTGTGATGTGTATTTCTACTGTGATTTCTATTGTGATGTGTATTTCTACTGTGATGTGTATTTCTACTGTGTATTTCTATTGTCTGCTCTGTATTTCTAAAGTGTATTTCAACTCTGTGATGTTTATTTCTACTGTCTATTTGAACTGTGTGCTATGTATTTCTAGTGTATTTGTACTGTGTGCTGTGTATTTCTACTGTGATGTGTATTTCTACTGTGTATTTCTATTGTGATGTGTATTTCTACTGTGATGTGATTTTCTACTGTGATTTGTATTTCTCTGTGTATTTCTATTGTCTCCTCCTTATTTCTACTGTGTATTTTGACTGTGTGCTGTGGATTTCTACTGTGTATTCCTACTGTGACTTGTATTTCCACTTTGATGTATATTTCTACTGTGTATTTCTACTGTGATGTGTATTTCGACTGTGTATTTCTATTGTCTGATCTGTATTTGTACTGTGTGCTGTGTATTTCTACTGTGTATTTCTATTGTGATGTGTATTTCTACTGTATATTTCGACTGTGTGCTATGTATTTCTAGTGTATTTGTACTGTGTGCTGTGAATTTCTACTCTGTATTTCTATTGTGATGTTTATTTATAGTTATGTGTATTTCTACTGTGTATTTTGACTGTGTGGTATGTATTTCTAGTGTATTTGCACTGTGTTGTGTATTTCTACTGTGTATTTCTACTGTGATGTATATTTCTACTGTGTATTTCTAGTGTCTGCTCTGTATTTCCACTGTGTTTTTATATTGTGAAGTCTATTTCTACTGTGATGTGTATGTCTGCTGTGTATTTCTATTGTCTGCTGTTTTTCTAAAGTGTATTTCGACTGTGTGCTGTGTACTTCTAGTCTGTGATGTGTATTTCTAGTCTGTGATGTGTATTTCTACTGTGCATTTCTACGGTGTGCTCTGTATTTCTAGTGTATTTCTACTGTGATTAGTATTTCTGTATTTCTAAAGTATATTTCAACTCTGTGATATGTATTTCTACTGTGTATTTCTATTGTGATATGTATTTCTACTGTGTATTTCTATTGTCTGCTCTGTGTTTATACTGTGATGTGTATTTCTACTGTGATTTCTATTGTGATGTGTATTTCTACTGTGATGTGTATTTCTACTGTGTATTTCTATTGTCTGCTCTGTATTTCTAAAGTGTATTTCAACTCTGTGATGTTTATTTCTACTGTCTATTTGAACTGTGTGCTATGTATTTCTAGTGTATTTGTACTGTGTGCTGTGTATTTCTACTGTGATGTGTATTTCTACTGTGTATTTCTATTGTGATGTGTATTTCTACTGTGATTTGTATTTCTCTGTGTATTTCTATTGTCTCCTCCTTATTTCTACTGTGTATTTTGACTGTGTGCTGTGGATTTCTACTGTGTATTCCTACTGTGACTTGTATTTCCACTGTGATGTATATTTCTACTGTGTATTTCTACTGTGATGTGTATTTCGACTGTGTATTTCTATTGTCTGATCTGTATTTGTACTGTGTGCTGTGTATTTCTACTGTGTATTTCTATTGTGATGTGTATTTCTACTGTATATTTCGACTGTGTGCTATGTATTTCTAGTGTATTTGTACTGTGTGCTGTGAATTTCTACTCTGTATTTCTATTGTGATGTTTATTTATAGTTATGTGTATTTCTACTGTGTATTTTGACTGTGTGGTATGTATTTCTAGTGTATTTGCACTGTGTTGTGTATTTCTACTGTGTATTTCTACTGTGATGTATATTTCTACTGTGTATTTCTAGTGTCTGCTCTGTATTTCCACTGTGTTTTTATATTGTGAAGTCTATTTCTACTGTGATGTGTATGTCTGCTGTGTATTTCTATTGTCTGCTGTTTTTCTAAAGTGTATTTCGACTGTGTGCTGTGTACTTCTAGTCTGTGATGTGTATTTCTAGTCTGTGATGTGTATTTCTACTGTGCATTTCTACGGTGTGCTCTGTATTTCTAGTGTATTTCTACTGTGATTAGTATTTCTACTGTGCATTTCTATTGTCTGCTCTTTATTGCGACTGTGTATTTCTATTGTGATGTGTTATTCTACTGTGATGTGTAATTCTACTGTATATTTCTACTGTGCTGTGTATTTCCACTGTGTATTTCTACTGTTTTCTGTATATTTCTACTATGTTATGTGTATTTCTACTGTGTGCTCTGTATTACTACTGTTTATTTCTTCAGTGTATTTGTACTGTGTGCTCTGTATTTCACTGAAAAAAGGTCTTTCACTGAAGTTTCCTAGCCTGAACTGGTTGAATTTGGATCTTCTTCATGGCAAACAAGGGTTTACCTGGAATTTAATTCATTAAGGGTGAAAACTGGCTTATGTTAAAAATGAGCGTTTCAGAGTGAGAAAAGCCTCTTTTTGCACTGTACAGTAGCATAAGCTGCATTTGACTGAAAAAAGGTCTTTCACTGAAGTTTTCTAGCCTGAACTGGTTGAATTTGGATCTATTTCATGGCAAACATGGTCTCACCTGTCCTTTGATTCATTTATGGTGAAAACTCACTCATGTCAATTTTGAGCTTTTCGGAGCGATAGAAGTGTCTTTCTGCACTGTGCAGTAACTTAAACAGTATTTCACTGAAAAAAAGGTTTTTCAAGCAAGTTTCCTAGCCTGGATTTGCTGAATTTGGATCTATTTCCTGGCAAACATGGTCTCACCTGTACTTTAATTCATTTATGGTGAAAACTGGCTCATGTCAATTTTGAGCCTTTCAGAGTGACAGAAGTATCTTTTTGCACTGTGAAGTACTTTAAGCTGTATTTCACTGAAAAAAGGTTTTTCAAGCAAGTTTTTTCAAGCAAGTTTCCTAGCCTGGACTGGTTGAATTTGGATCTATATGGCAAACAAGGTTTTACCTGTCCTTTAATTCATTACAACTTTCTTCTACAACTACCTTCTTTCAATGAAATACAGCACAGTGCAAAAACACACTTCTCTTGCTCTGAAACTCTCAAAATTTACATAAGCCAGTCTTCATCACAAATGAATTAAAGGACAATGAAACCATATTTCCCCTGATATTTAACCAAATTCAACCATTCCTGGCAAGGAAAATTCCTTTAAAAATTCAATAGCTTCATGTTGCCATAAGCGAGTTTTGACTGAATATGAATTAACGAACACTTCAACCATTCTTGGGTAGGAAACTTCCTTGAAAAAATTCTTTTTCAGTGAAATACAGCTTAATCTACTTCCCTGTGCAAAAAGACCCTTATTTGACTGAGAAAAGTTTAATTTAGCCAGAGTTTTGACAGAAAATGAATCAAAGAACAACTCAAACCATATTTGGCATAATATTTATCAAACTTCATTTGAGGCATTTGAACACATAAAATTGCTGATCACCACTTTCACTGAATTTTGAGTGGTATAATCAACTATCAGACACCTGTGGTGTTCCCGGTCAAAAATGACCGTCATAGGAAATGAATGGGTAATACTAGATGACGTTCATCCACAACCACACACACACATATATACCCCCACGCAAACCACACATTTCGGACTGAAGAATTAGGTGTGGGAACCTGTCTCTTTCTCGCACTTATGTGCCCATCCCCCCACGTGAACCACGCTTTACAGAATAAACAATGTATCATATCTTCTCACAGACACCCTATACAAACCTTCACTTGTGCCTTGCTCTAATTTTACTCTGTGACCACAATGAGTAGGCAATTTTACTGTCAGAGAGGCTCTGGACCAAATGTTTTAATCAGATGGAGATCGAAGTTTAACTGGAGATAGAGGAGGATGTGTCGGAACTGGAAGACAACATGGATCCTGATTTTGATCCAGACTTTTGTTAGACTGACCAGTCAACAGGTGAAGAGGCCCCTGAGGAAGAGGAACCTGGAGACACACAGTATAAATACACTATACGCAGTAGAAATACACAGTTTAAATACACAGTACACAGTATATATACACAGTACACAGTAGAAATACCCAGTACACAGCATAAATAAACAGCATAGAAATACAGTACACAATATAAATACACAGTACACAGTATAAATACACAATACACAGTATATATATATACACATTACAAAGTATAAATACACTGCACACAGTATAAAAACACAATATAAATTTTTATTACAAATACCCAGTACACAGTATAAATGCACATTACACAGTATACATACACATGACACAGTATAAATACAGAGTTTAAATACACAGTACACACTATACATACACAGCACACAGTATAAATACACAGTTTGAATACACAGTACAAATGCACAGTATACATACACAATACTCAGTATAAATATCCAATACACAGTGTGTATGTAGGAGCTAATTAGTAGGGTTTTTTCTATTAGTAATAAGGTGAAGGGATATTGTTATCTTTTGATGGTTTGTTTTGGTTATGATATTCTATTATGTGGTCATATTGAGTAGGGGGATAGCGGGTCAAGTGGATATGGGCGAGGATATTAGTTGATATAGTCACCTGTTCATTTGTCATGGTCAGAGAGAAAGAGAGAGGGAGAGCTGGGTCGCCATATTTTTTGACCGCTATTTTTCTTTGATTACTTTGATTATGAATTTGTGCACTTTATCATGAGTTGATCATCGTTTTTTCGTAAGACAATCAGGATCTACCTCAGTCTCTCAGCGACTCCTTTATTCGTTGAAGTCGCTACATTATAAATACACAGTACATAGTATAAATACACATTACACAGTATAAATACATATTACACAGTATAAACTGTTGCTTAGATATTACTTAAAAAAATGAGGGAACATTTTCCAAGTACTTTTTGGAAGTTTAGTGAACTTCTTGTAATTTTAAGTTGGGAAAATTCACTAATATGCATTTTTACTGAAAGCTAAAAAATTAAGTATAGTGAACGAAAAAAAAAAAAAATTGAGTTTAACCATTGTAAAAAAAGATCAGCATTTTAACCACATTGAACTTAATTAAATTAAGTAAAATTTAAAAGAAAAATTCATAATTTGTTTTAAATGATATTCAATCTTATTAATTTTGTCCAATGTTTCCTTTCTGTTTTAAAAGTGCAATTTGCTTCAAATAATTACTTAGCTGACATAAATTTACCAAAATAAAGAGACGCATTTGTTTCCAAAATGTATTTATTTAGTAGAACACCTACTAGAACTCCACAATAGTGTCTTTTACTGTGTATATAATCTTAAAGGGAAATTTTTCCCATTTTTAACATTCTCATTTGTCAGTCAACTAATGTGTTAAATGGCAATGGAATAATAACAGCTGCGTCCCAGAGACACAGAAGATCAGCAAAAACCTCATCCATTTTACACTATCCCAAACTTTTCAACATGGAGGCGAGGTTGAAAATGGACAAATTCTCCCTTTAAAACTTCTCAACATAAAATAACTTGCACACCAGCTGTGCAGCTTACAACATCTTCACAGCAGTGTATTTTAATGTGTCATCTTAAAACATTTCCACATTAAAATAAAAAAAGTGCAGCCAAGTAGAACACCTTCACAGAACCAGTTCTTTTTGTATGTTCATTAAAACATCCTAATAATTCTGACCTGGAACTGGTATAAAACCTTCACAATAAAACATTCACTCATCTGGTTCAGGAAAACTTTGAACAAAGTCAGAAAAAGTCAAAAACCGCCATTCATGAGTGCAAGACAGACGAGTCAATCTAACTGTCCTAGTAAGGAGCTTGTTTTTGAGGCTAATGAACGTGGAGGTTGGTTTTGGGCGCAGTGCATCGAGTCCCACAAAAAGTCTTTGAAAGACCTCAAATGTTTTGGATAGTTTTGGCGGATATTGGAGATTCAGGGCGTACGCTACCCCAAGGAGTAGGCAGCATGCTCTGGTCAGATTACCAAGATCAGTAAGCACTGGGATTCCCTCTATGATGATGCCCACTGCATCTGGCTCACGACAAGCATAGATCCTCATACTTTGCGTTTTCAGGTCCTCATGGACACTGCTCTCTAATGTCCCCTGTATGAAGAATACAATAATTAAGAAAAACTGTCTCACTTGTTAGTGAAAAATAAATAGTTATGTAATGAAATTCAGATAATCAATTAACATGACATCTGTGGAGACCGCTTTGAACATTCAAATACAGCCCTTATTTGAGATCTGGTACATTAGACTTCATATATTTTTCGAGTACACCACATTGTGATTATAATAGAAAGGCCTGTACCCTCTGTAGTTGAGGTAAATAAAGGCCCTAGTCATGATTGAGAATTTTCTCGGGCCTGCACTCCCTTGACTGCTATGTTTTTTAAGTGAGCGAGTGTCAACTTGTCACAATACCTTTTATTTTAACTGGTAACCATGCAACATCTTGTACAGCTCACTTGTTCTGCTGTTTTGTAACAATATTATATTTTCAGCAGGAGAGCTGATTAGTAAAGAACGCAGAATATTACTTGAGATTATACCCAGTACAGCACAAAGTGGATAATATATAGCCTATAGGCTATTAAGAGCAAATATTAGAGAGATCCAGGTATTTGTAGGTGTCTCTTTGAACTTTGGCAGAACCAGACCAGGCGTTTCTCCTGCTTCCAGTATTTATTCTATGATAGGCTAATCAAGCCCCACCTCCAGCTCTATCCTAAACTCACACAGATATGAAATTGATATCAAAGTGCATTTCCCAAAAAGTGAAACTATTCTTCTTATACAATACTTACATAGTAGTCAGAGATTAGCTCCTCTCCACTCTCCCCCATATACTCAATGAGGCATCTTAGAGTCACGTCTCTTTTCTTTAGCATAAATAATAAAAAAAATAATCTTGCAGTCAATATCACTCCAAACTTACAATACCATTATCACTGTGGGTCTGCATTACCTGTTCAATAGGTCTTAAAAAAAACAACAACCTTAAAATCAGTTAAGAGCTGAAAATTACTGAAAACTTTTTTATTACAAAAAATGTCAATTGAAATATCCACCTTATGGACCGTTCCCTAAGTCCTGCCCCTGAAAAACACAGACAACTAGTATCACCCAGATACGTAGACTACCATGCAGCCGCTTCAGATTTTCTTCCTTTTCTGGCTGGTTTTGAGAGTCATGGATAAATGTTACGTAATAGCAATGCACATTACCCAGAGAGGTTGAAGGAGATCTTACCCGTCTCAAAACCGAAATCAAACCCTGAAATGTGTAGTCTGTGGATAAAGCTATGTGGATTCTCAGTTGAAGCAATATGTTGCTTAAGCCACTTAAAAAACAGGCTCCCTAAACAAGTCAAAATCAGTTTAAATGTATGCTATATTTAAAAAATTATTACTATGTTTTACCTTGCCATCAGACAGACTGATCACAAACTAACCTATCGATGTAGTAGTAGACCAGCAACTCTATTGTTCTACGCTGTTCTATGCTCCGGTTTTTATGACTTGGCCTCACCTGTATCAGTTCCATCAACAAGTCCTTGATGCGCTGACCAACTGCTCCTCCCTTCGCACTGAACAGCTCCAGGAGCTTTGGAGTGTACCTGTCCAGCTGGAACATAAAGGTCGACTCAAGTGGAACTGCAGCGCACCTTCGGAACTCCTCGTTTATCTGTAATACAGCAATTGTTTGGCTGTTACTTGGGACATTCAAAAGGTGTTAAGTAGGGCTGCAACAATTTATCGCCAACTATTTTGATAATTGACTAATCGGTCTGAGTGTTTTTTAGTCAAAATTCACTGATACCAGCTTCTTAAATTGTGATATTTTCTGCTATCTTTACTCCTCTAATGACACTAACCTGAATATCTTTTATTTGTGGATAAAACAAGACATTATGTGGTTTGGGAAGACCAAACAACTAATCGATGAATAAAGAAAATAATCAACGGGATAATCAATAATGAAAACAATTGTTAGATGCAGCCTTAGTGTAAAGAATTGACAACTTTTCAATTGTATGCTATCCATTGCTATGGAGTATGAGTTGTTAAGCAAAAAATGTGTGTAGTGGCAACATGGGTGGTGTCAAAAACACTTTCTTGTTCACCCGTTCACTATTAACTACATAAAAGACTCAGTTAACTCTGTAGTGAACCGTAAATGGAAATTCAGGAACACTTGAATGATATACCATTTACCTGGAATGGTTTGAAAAAGGCAGGCCACCTTTCTTTGAATTCTGCCACACCTGGGGACTGGGAAACCACTTCTATTCTTCTCCAGCTGTAGGTCCTGGCCATCATGTCATTTATGCTCTTGACACTGTCCCTTTTCTTGCTGGCTGCAATTAGGTCAAGTCTCACATTCTCAAGGGTGTTGTCTGTTTCACCAGGTGGATGTGGGGGCAGGTAATTGACTTCTGCCTTCTTTGGTTTCTTGATGTTTTTAGCAGGTTTCCTGTCATCCTCCATCTTGTTTTTCATTGAGTTTATCAGGAGTTCAGGGCTTCCCAGTGCTTTACGTTCTGTCCGGTAGTTTCCACATTTGTATTTTAGGCTTTGCTGCCACCCATAACATCCATTAAAAGAGCCTGGCTCCTTCAAGCAGGGAAGTGTGTTGCGTCATTGCATCATTTCCTGTTGTTGTGTTACTGATAGTGATAGCGTAACTGTGCTGCTCCGGCTCGTCCGAGCAGATTATTGTTATATTCCTCACTGCAGCGGCCGAATTCCCACTTTATAATTAAGCACGTACTAGTCCACTAAAGCATTCAACAATACTCTGTGGTCATAGCTTGGTCGCTGGGCTTGCTGCTGTTTGTAGCTCTCCTAGCTCTGCTGGCTAATCTATCGTGTCCTAGCTTAGCCACTATCAGCTAGCGATGGCTTCTCTCTCTCCCTCTCGCTCTCCTCTTTTCTCTTGCTCGGTATGCCAGATGTTCAGTTACACCTCTGCCTCCCTTAGTGATACTGGTACATGTATTAAGTGTAGTTTATTTGTAGCGTTGGAGGCGAGGCTCAGTGAGTTGGAGGCGAGGCTCCGCAGCATGGAAACTCCGACTGTAACTGCTGCAGTTAGCCAGGCCCCCTTAGCTAATGCGGACCGAGCAACCGTAGCTTCAGCTAGCTGTCCCTCGGCAACTCCCGAGCAGCCGGGAAAGCAGGGCGGCTGGGTGACTGTTCGAAGGAAGCCTAGTACCAAGCCAAAGCCCACGTTACACCATCTGCCGCTTCACGTTTCTAACAGATTTTCCCCACTCAGTGACACACCCGCTGAGAAACCAACTCTGGTTATTGGCAGCTCCATAGTACGAAACGTGAAGTTAGAGGCACCAGCGACCATAGTGAAATGCTTCCCAGGGGCCAGAGCGGGCGACATCGAATCAAATTTGAAACTGCTGGCTAAAGCTAAACGCAAATATAGTAAGATCATAATACATGTCGGCGGTAATGACTCCCGGCTACGCCAGTCGGAAGTCACTAAGATTAATGTTGAGTCGGTGTGTAACTATTAGGGTTGTCAAAAGTATCGAAATTCAAAAAAGTATCGATACTAAAATGTTGTATCCGGATACGATACTCATTTTCAAAAGTATCGATACCTTACACGCTTCTCTGAGCTTCCATTAGATCAGTTGCACACCCAAAACTTCATTGAGACTGTGTCTGCTCCCCGACCACCTAAATTAATTAAATTAATCAAATCAAAAGTCCACAGAAGAGGAGTTGTGTATGAAAATCTAATAAAAAATTAACAGCAACTCTGCAATTTCAAAACAAGACGAGAATTAAATGCGGACTCCTAAATATCAGATCCCTGTCATCGAAAGCTGTATTAGTAAATGACTTAATTTCAGATTGTAATATTGATTTATTCTGTCTTACTGAAACCTGGCTGCATCCTGAAGAATATGTCAGCCTGAATGAATCCACTCCCCCTAGTCATATTAATACTCACATTCCTCGAGGCTCCGGCCGAGGAGGTGGTGTTGCAGCTATTTATGACTTAAGTCTGTCAATCAATCCTAAACCTAAATTAAATTATAACTCATTTGAAAGCCTTGTTCTTAGTCTTTCACATCCAACGTGGAAAACTTTACAGCCAGTTCTATTTGTTGTAGTGTATCGAGCACCTGGTCCTTACTCAGAATTTTTATCTGAATTCTCTGAGTTTTTATCAAGTCTAGTCCTCAAATCAGATAAAGTAATTATTGTAGGTGATTTTAATATTCATGTGGATGTCGTTAATGATAGCCTTAGTAGTGCATTTATCACATTATTAGACTCTATTGGCTTCTCTCAGTGTGTACATAAACCAACTCACTGTTTTGACCACACCCTTGACCTTGTTCTAGCTTATGGTATCGGGATTGAAAATCTAACAGTTTCTCCACAGAATCCTCTTTTATCAGACCATCACTTAATAACTTTTGAAGTTCTATTACTGGACTACACACCATTAGGCAAAAACTCCTTCACTAGATGTCTATCTGATAGTGCTGTAGCTAAATTTAAGGAAATTATACCGCTGGCACTAAATTCAATGCCATGTCTTAATATAATGGAGGACTCCTCCGCTAACCTCAGTCCCTCACAAATTGATCATCTTGTTGATAGCACTGCAGGCTCATTGCGAACAACACTGGACTCTATTGCCCCTCTGAAAAAGAAACCTATAAAGCACAGGATGTTAGCACCCTGGTATAACTCGGATACCCGCAAATTGAAGCAAACATCACGGAAATTTGAAAGGAAATGGCGTTCCACTAATTTGGAAGAATCCCGCTTAGCCTGGAAAGATAGCCTTAAAATATATAGGAAGGCCCTCCGCAATGCGGGCGCAAGCTATGACTCGTCATTAATAGAGGAAAACAAAAACAACACCAGGTTTCTTTTCAGCACTGTAGCCAGGCTGACAGAAAGTCACAGCTCTACTGAACCATGTATTCCTACAACGCTCAGTAGTAATGACTTCATGAGCTTCTTTAATGATAAAATTTTAACTATTAGAGACAAAATCCATCATCGCTTGCCCTCAACTGGCACTATTGTATCTTTAAACACAGGAACCTCAGAAACAGTTGTAAATTCTGACTTATATTTAGACTGCTTCTCTCCCATTGACCTCCACCAACTAACTTCGATGGTTTCTTCATCTAGACCAACAACTTGTCTCCTAGACCCCATCCCAACTAGGTTGCTGAAAGAAACTTTACCTTTAATTAGCACATCTCTACTAGAAATGATCAACCTGTCTCTATTAACAGGATACGTACCACAGTCCTTTAAACTAGCTGTAATTAGACCGCTCCTTAAAAAGCCTAATCTTGATCCAGAAGCTTTAGCCAACTATAGACCTATATCCAACCTCCCTTTCCTCTCCAAGATCCTTGAGAAAGCAGTCGCCAACCAGCTATGTGACTTTCTTCATAACAATAGTTTATATGAGGATTTTCAATCAGGTTTTAGAGCCAGATGAAACTAATCAGCTTACTAAACTCAATGCATGTCTCAAGGACATTAAGACCTGGATTACCTGCAATTTTCTGCTGTTAAATTCAGATAAAACCGAAGTTATAGTACTTGGTCCTAAACACCTTAGAGATGCATTATCTAATGATATAGCTAGTTTGGATGGCATTAACTTGGCCTCCAGCACCACCGTCAGGAATCTGGGAGTTATCTTTGATCAAGATATGTCCTTCAACTCCCACATAAAACAAATTTCAAGGTCTGCATTTTTTCATCTACTTAACATTGCAAAAATCAGGCCCATCCTGTCTCAAAAAGACGCAGAAAAGCTAGTCCATGCATTTGTTACTTCCAGGCTGGACTATTGTAATTCTCTATTATCAGGCTGCCCTAACAAGTCTCTAAAGAGTCTCCAGCTGGTCCAGAATGCTGCAGCACGTGTACTGACAGGAACTAAGAAAAGAGATCATATTACTCCTGTATTGGCCTCTCTGCACTGGCTCCCTGTAAAATCAAGAATAGAGTTTAAAATCCTTCTCCTCACTTACAAAGCTGTTAATGGTCAGGCACCATCATATCTCCAGGAGCTCATACTACCCTATCACCCAACTAGAGCATTACGCTCCCAGAACGCAGGATTACTTGTAGTACCTAAAGTCTCCAAAAGCAGAATGGGAGCCAGAGCCTTCAGTTATCAAGCTCCTCTTCTGTGGAACCATCTTCCTGTTTTGGTCCGGGAGGCGGACACCCTCTCTACCTTTAAGAGTAGACTTAAGACCTTCCTTTTCGATAGAGCTTATAGTTAGGGCTGGCCCAGGCCTGTCTTGGACCAGCTCTTAGTTATGCTGCTATAGGCCTAGTCCGGGGGACAAATGACACACTGAGCTTCTCTCTTCTCCTCTCCTCTCCATCTGTATACATTATGCCTTTATACATGCCCCATCTCTGCATGTCACTGACTTCACTTCTTCCCCGGAGTCCTTGTGCTTTCTAGTCCTACAGGCTCCCATGGATCCTGGCCGCGCCCGGGTCGTGGATCGTGGATGCGCCTACTGCCATGGCCCTGCCTGACACCCACCACTACTGTCGCTAATATTAGTCATATCTCTGTTACATACGTTCCACTACTATTATTGTAAATGCATTACTACATACTATCCTTACCGTTAATCACTACTACTGTTGTCACTAGTAATCACATTTCCATGTGCATTTCATTGTTATTGCTGTAATACCTCTTTATGTACTTTCATTCCTGTCAACCATCCATTATAATTGTATACATTGTGATCTCGTTGATCTGCTCTGTACATGCGACATCTATTGCACGTCTGTCCGTCCTGGGAGAGGGATCCCTCCTCTGTGGCTCTTCCTGAGGTTTCTTCCGCATTTTTTTTTTCCCAGTTAAAAGGGCTTTTTTTTGGGGCAAGTTTTTCCTCACTCGAATCGAGGGTCGAAGGACAGAGGGTGTCATCTCTGTACAGATTGTAAAGCCCTCTGAGGCAAACTGTGATTTGTGAATTTGGGCTATACAAATAAAATTTGATTTGATTTGATTTGATTTTGATTTGATGCTTCTCGACTAGTGCCTGTGCCACTGCAGACCTCTGGGCATCATTGGGGTAAGCTGTGTAGTAAAATGTGGCCTCTGCCAGGCGCTCCAGGATATCTGATTTGACACTTGGTGAGGTCAGTGTGGTGCCATCTCTTAAATAAATCTCATTGCCTTGACTCAAAGCCAGCTCTGTGTTGTATGAGAAAGTCGGAATGGGAAACTCAGCAGGCCATGGGTCCTGCCTTTCAAATGGGGAAGGACGCAGAATCACTGTGTCTTCTGAGTCTACAGAGAGAGCCACAGACTCACTTACAGAGCTCACATCAGAGACATCAGGTGTGCTTTCCTGGGGAACAATTTCAGTTCATTTGTAGAGGTAAGGGTGAAGAAGTCATCAAAGTCTTCAGCTTTGTATTGAAGACTTATATCTGTGGTGATGGAAAAATTCTCTTTGATGGCTGCAACCAACTCGTCCACTGATGATGGTATGCCATTGGTGAGAGTAAAGTTATGTGACCGGTCTTCTCCAGATGAAATCCACGATAGTGTTCATCATACCAGGACATCAGTGTTTTTACGATAAAATTTACTCTTTCTCCAAAAAGTGCAATTTGAACAATCTCTGCAAAATCAGGAAGACCTGCAGTACAGCCATAGGCCACAATCATGCCTTTTGAGTACCTTGTTCCCTGAAAGGTGACCGTGTCAGCCAGTTGTACTTGAGACTGACCAGGAGATAGACGCCTGACTGACTCCTGAACATCCACATGCAGGACATCTAATGGCACTGAAGTTACTCTTACAACCCTCAAAGCAGGCACAACTGTTGTGGAATGCAGGTGGTGGCTAATCATAAGCTGATGCTTTGTAGCCAGAGATAGGATTATGTTCTTAAAGTTGCCAGTACGCCTCACAATCCGTTTGAATTGGCTGTTTTGCCTCAAACCTCATTGTCCAGAAAGCAATCACAGGTCCAAATGCTTTTATCAATGGAGGATAATGTTCCAAGAAGTGGTGCTTAGGGAGTAACACTTCATTAGGAAATACTTCTTGGAATCGGTGTCGGTGTTCAGAAATTTTTGAGTCTAGATACACAAGACTTTCTTCATTATGGAGTGGGGAAACGACTAGTTCAACGATGTCTTTTAAAGACATGAGTAGAAGCCAGGCTGGATCATTCAAAGGTATTCTGTGCCCAACAATGAACGTCAGCAGTCGTATGAGGGCCCAATTTTCATGCGCATTTCCTCCAATCTTCTTTCGTGAGGAGAAGGTTGCAGGCAATGGCTGAGGACAGTCAGTTTTGTCAGCCCATCTATAGGGAAACTTGTTGAGTTCACTGAAAGTGAAATATTTCTTTGAAATGAAAACTCTGAAGCACAGACCCAATTCCAAGGGAACAATGCCTTCAAAAGTGTCGTGCAATATAGCAGGTGGGTAACCAGTCACACAGTGGGAGTATCTCAGATGTTCAGTTAATGGGCAAGCCTTTTTTACACCATAACAGTGTGTCAGAGCAGGGTTTTCTTGACCTCACCTCTTTTCTTTGAAATTCTTAACGCTCACCAAGACAAAATCTGCAAATGAATGGTCCACAAAAAATTTCCACAAATACACAAATCGAGTGTGCTCCAAGATTATCCGCAGCTACGCAAAACACAGTGCTTTTCACATTTTGTCCTACAACAGAAATGTAGACGCCATCACGCTCCAAGATAGCACTGTCCTTTAACAAAGGGGCAAGCACTTCAACATAGCCAAATCTTTTGATGTCAACAGCTTTGCATAAAATGGCAAGGTATGCAGAGTTGAGAGTAGATCCAGAGGAGTGAGGGGTGTTGCCAAAGACCCAGTAGAAAGCTGTAACTTTATGCTTTTTTCTTGATGTTCTAAGTGGGTTACAGATCTCAATGTCAGCCACGCACAGCAGTGTGTTATTCTTAGTTCCTTCTAGGAATTCTCTTTATAGACTGTACCATCACGATATGATCTATATTCAGTAAAAGATGAGTGGTCTGGTTCTTTACTCGGAGCTTTTTCTCTAA
Source organism: Pagrus pagrus (assembly GCF_965226575.1). Lineage (NCBI taxonomy): Eukaryota > Metazoa > Chordata > Actinopteri > Spariformes > Sparidae > Pagrus > Pagrus pagrus. The sequence goes on along the minus strand of NW_028175189.1, from coordinate 10,992 downwards.
GATTGTCTTTACTCAAAATTTTAATCAATGATTGAAGAATTGGAACATACTGGAAACTTCTCTTGTCATTTGGTCCAAGGATGTATTCAACGGGCTCAACAACTTCAAATTTTTCTTTATAATATTGACGTCTCTTGAATGATGATTAAAGAGGACTACCAGCACTGAGTGCTTTGCTTAGGGGATTGGATTTGCACAATTCTTCCACTAGAGATGTAACAAATGTGTCAGCAATGGGTTGGTTATATTTAGGGGTGGGCGATATGACGATATTAGATCGTGAAGGATTAGAATGTGTAGACGATCTGCCAAAGTGCAGAGATCGTAGGGATCGTCTAGGGCACATTCTATAAATTGCAGTTCTATGCACCGACACACCAAACGTATTACAGCGTCAACCTGACCGACCAATCTCTCGGGTGTGTCAAATTACCGTGACTCCCCCACCCCCCCGTCGGACAGTCCGACCACTGACGGACGTATTTGACCCTTTTCAATAAGCTATTTAGTGTTTTGACATACTTAAATCCTGTTAAAATGACTGTTGAATAAAACAAACAGTAATGTCTTCATTGATATTTTACTTTCATGTTGTTGTTTACCTTTTAGTATGTTTACGTTGTTTGCACATGTTGGCAAAACTGCAACTATTTAAATAAAATCTGTTCAGAAAGGTTCTTTGGCCTAAATTGTCTGTTTTTCTTTTTTTGATTTAAGATAGTGATAAAATCGAAATTGTGATTTTATTTATTTTTTAAATCGTATTATGATATTTTTGCCATATCGCCCACCCCTAGTTATATTTCTTTAAATGTGAAACAACAATATCTCTTATTGCAGTTATGGGTGCAGAATTGGCTATAAAGTGAAGATCATCTACCAATTCATCAATGCACCGAACTGAAACATTATGAACACTCTCCAATTTCAACAAGAGGGATGCTATGTACTCTACAACCACACTGCTTCCATCTTCCTCTACATACTGAACATCTGAGCTAGTGACTTTATTATTGGCATCACTGTGATCCTCCTCTGAGGCTTCAAAATTAAGTGGTTCCTCCACTTCTGTTAATTGCCTTTGACAGATAATGCCTGGTTTGAATTCCTGCAAAGTATGTGGAGTATGCTTCCTGTGTTTGTGTGTCGCAAAAGTTCCATAAACATTTGTTTGATGATCGCACCCTGCAAAGACACACTTTACAGTCTCATTATTCTTCAGATGATGACTAATGTGCTCAAAAAACTCCTTTTCACTAGGGAATCCAGGTCTCTGACATAATAGGCAGGAGAACGAAAGGGTAACTTCTGGTGAACTAAGTGAGTTAACTTCTGGATGATATCTTGACAAGTGACAGCGAAGAGCACTCCAGTTGTTAAAAGAGCATGGGCACTCTATATGTATACAAGGCAAGGCATGGCTGTGTCCAAAGGTTCCATGATGCGGTCTATAATGTTTTAGAATATCAGTCTTTGCTGGTACAACAGTGCTGCATAATTTACAAGGCCATCCCATCTGTCATTGAAAAAAATAGAAAGGGATAGGTATCTGAATCATTAAAATTGATGAGCCACCCAGCTACAATTATACAAAAAATGTTAAATACATCATCTTCCGCCAGCAGCAGCACAAAACCGGTGGCTGTCCAGCCAAGTTTACCTGTCCAGCAGAGTTAGTGGTTAGTCTATAAAAACAAATTCACAAAATGTCAAAAAAGTAAATATTCTTCCACCCTTTTTCCTCTTTAAATTTTCCCTTTTACCCAAGTAGAACGAGCATAATTGCCTCATTAACAAGGGCGTCATGATAATCACATACCGATAATTGTGATATTGAAAAAAAGGAAATATTTATATTGTATTATTCAAACACATAACAGGGTTTCCCCCAGAAAACTTGTTAGCCCGGTGGTAGGGTGGCCCACCAGCGGCCCACCGGTGCCCAAACGTGTTCTTTTATGTCAGGGGCCTGACCCTGACCATTGACTGATGGCAGGGCCCTATAGGTAGCAAATTCATTAATGGAGTAGTAGAATTTAGAAGGAGTGATTCCATAAGGCTTTAAGATCAATGTTAAAAGTTGACTGGAAATTTGAAAATATTATCATTATCATGTGTTATTATAAGACATTTATGTAACACCAGGTCTTACAGATTGCACTCTTGAAATGCTGTTCAACCAACCACAAAAATAAATAAATAATAAAAATACTATTTAGATAAATAATATCAACTGTCTGCACTAAATACTAAAAAACAACTGCCTGGTGTCTCCAGAGATTTTTACAATCTGGAGTCACGTAAACATGACCACGCGTCTTTTTCCGGTCAGTTGTCATGGAAACGTGACAATCACGGATCTACCAAAGATACTCTGTAATCTACTGTTTGGACAAGAGAAAATGAACGTGTGTAAACGCGAACCGTACGAGCTGAAAAATGAAACGCTGGGTCATTTTCACATCTGGTGAAAGCACCTCGGATCACAGAAGTCTGGAGCTCTGACGCTGCAGGGGACGACGACGTGCTAACAGCTAACAGCTACTAGCCGCTGCAGCAGCTGGCTGAGCAGGGTTTCCCCCAGTGTATTATAAGCCTGGCGGGCCGCCAGGTCTTACTTGCCAGGCTAAGCATCACTTATTTATTTTTTTTTAAATCAGTTTTTGCTCTCCATCAACACGTGATCAGGTGTCTTTTTCATCACAACGTCACAACTTCATTGCGCATAACGGGACATGTCACGGACATCATGCTCATCAGACCGCTGCTTCACCAGCTGACCGAGAGGAACGCACCAAGTCGACGTCGACCTCGTAGCCGTTAACGTGAGCCGAGCCGCGGCTCTAGAGGCTCAGCCAGCTGCTGCAGCGGCTAGTAGCTGTTAGCTGTTAGCACGTCGTCCCCTGCAGCGTCAGAGCTTCGGACTTCTGTGAGCCGAGGTGCTTTCACCAGATGTGAAAATGACCCAGCGCTTCATTTTTCAGCTCGTACGGTTCGCGTTTACACACGTTTGTTTTCTCTGGTCCAAACAGTAGATTACAGAGTATCTTTGGTAGATCCGTGATTGTCACGTTTCCATGACGACTGACCGGAAACAGACGCGTGGTCATGTTCACGTGACTCCACATTGTAAAAATCTCTGAAGAAAAAAATAAAAATCTCTGGAGACACCAGGCAGTTGTTTTTTAGTTTTTAGTGCAGACAGTTGATATTATTTATCTAAATAGTATTTTTATTATTTATTTATTTTTGTGGTTGGTTGAACAGCATTTCAAGAGTGCAACCTGTAAGACCTGGTGTCAACTTTTAACATTGATCTTAAAGCCTTATGGAATCACTCCTAAATTCTACTACTCCATTAATGAATTTGTTACCTATAGGGCCCTGCCATCAGTCAATGGTCAGGGTCAGGCCCCTGACACAAAAACTGATTTAAAAAAAATAAAATAAACGATGCGTAGCCTGGCGGGGGGGGGGGGGGGGGGGGGGGGGGGGGCAAGTAAAAGCCAGGCTTATAATACACTGGGGGAAACCCTGACATATAATAATATTGTGTAAATATTCCAGCACCTCAATGCTGGTTGGCACTCTTCATAAAATCCATCAATAATTAAGTGCAATTTTCATTTTGTATGCTTTTGGACAGTTTGTTTCTTCACCTTCCTTCACTTGTTTTTGGAGTGTAATTAATTTTACAAAAGAAGAGGTAAAACACACAACAAAGTCAAAGATGAATTTGATTGGTAGCAATTTTTTTATAGATAGTGATCATAGCATTATTGTGAAAATTTTTGGCCACAAAAACAGTGTAAATATCTGATATCTGGACAGCCCTTCTCATTAAATGACTCATCGTAAAACAAGTTCAGTCCTTGCCTGATTCCTTGTGTGAAAGACCTAGCTAATACAAGCTATGTCAGTGCAAACATATGCTATATTAAAAATATGATCACTGCTTTACCTCGCTTTCAGAAAGACTTTTTCAGGAAACTGAAGTCAAATCAGTTTTTAAAATCACTCTCTCTCCAGTGTCCACTGACAATTGTCATTTTACCTCACAGAGCACAGGAGCTGCTGGTCTACTGCTGCCTCAGAACAAAGGCTTTCAAACACCCAAGTCACAAAATAACACAAACTTCCAGATCAAGGCAGCAGTAGATCAGCAACTCCTGTGTTCTGTGAAGTAAAGTGAGTGTTTTTTTTAAGGGTTTTGGTGCAGAGGAGACTGTAAAGATCATTCTTTACAGAAGGTCGGCATCATCTTCAGATTCTTGTCAGAAAAGTCTGTCTGACAGTAAGGTAAAGCAGTGAACATATTCTTAATAAAGTGTACACTTAAACTTACATAGAATTTATTAGGTTGGGTCTATCACTCCCTCCAGGAAATACATGGGACCACGGTTCTTCAATTACAGATGACTTTCCTTCCTCATAAACCACCATGAGCCACCAGTAGTCACCGTCGAACTGTTCAGATACACAGTGTCCAAAATTAAGACATCATTTGTACATACAGAATGTAAACACATGCGATACAACGCAACAGAAATAAACGTACCTCGCTGGCTGCACACAACCGAGAGGGAATGAGTCCGTTTGGCAAATCTTTCAAAACCAAAAATAAAATGCCCACAAAATACAATCTTTCAACCGAGAATCTTCAAAATGAGAGGTAAAATGTCTTCAACTTAAGGGTTTAAACTTATTTGCGGAGGTTTGCACACTTCTCCTGCTTCATCACTTTCTTTTCCCTCTTTCGTCTTTTTTGTGTTACACTTAAATTCGTCCCGCTTGCAACACAATAAAAAATTACTTCCTACTCAGTATTGCACAAAGAAAATAATTATCCATGAAAATAAATAGTATAAAATTAAACTGTGTAACAAAACATGAAATAATGACATAAATAATATTTGTGGCAGTTAAACTTTCACCAAATCACAATTGTTGTGATTTCAATTCACTCCCTTTTAACACCTTTGTTTCAAATTCACATAATGAACTTAACAAGTCAACCATTACACTTAGTCTGCTTCAAGCAGTAGGACAGTCTTTTGCACAGGCCGGTCAAGATACACTGGCTTAGTAGTTCGCTTTCCCTGTTTGTCCAAGGTTGAGTCACTAACTAACAGTTTCACCCTTCTGACTCTTCCATCAGCGCTTGGATACACCTCTGTTACTCTTGCCAATTTCCATTGATTTGGTGGAGAACTATCCTCACGAAGGATAACAATGTCATTAACCTTCGTATCTCTCTTATCCGTTTGCCATAATTGTCTTTGCTGAAGATTAAGGAGGTACTCCTTTCTCCACCTTGTCCAGAATTCGTTTGACAGAAACTGCATCTGACGTCATCTCTTACGCAAATACAGATCCTGACTCACAAATTGACCAGGAGGAGGCGATATTATGCTGGACTTCATCATGAGAATGTGGTTGGGAGTTAAAGGTTCCAGGCTTGTTGGATCATTTAAGTGCTCGATTGTCAGAGGTCTGCTATTTATAATAGCCATCACCTCATACAGAAAGGTTCGAAGTGAAGTAGTGTCAAGTCTCGCAGTCTAGCAGACTGATCAAGGATGGCAGTTAGAACACTTCTGATAGTTCTTATTTGTCTCTCCCATACACCTCCCATGTGGCTTGATGATGGGGTGTTCATTTTGAACTCACATCCATATTCTTTCAACTGTTCATGATCCAGATCCTTCATTGCATTCAGGAACTCTCTCTTTGCACCTACAAAGTTGGTGCCTTGATCGCATCTCAGCTGTCTTACATTCCCACGTATTGCAATGAATGCACGCAATGCATTGATAAAAGCGTCTGTAGTGAGATCATCAAGCATTTCTATATGCACGGCTCGTGAGCACATACATGTGAACAGAAGACCATACTTCTTCAGTTCCTTTCTTGCTTCCTTCACATAGAACGGTCCAAAGCAGTCTAGTCCACAATATGTGAATGGAGGTGACATTTCCATTCTGTCCTCTGGCAAATCTGCCATCTTTGGATCTTGTGTGCTCCTTCTGTACTTCCTGCACATTGTGCACCTGTAGATGTGTGAGGCAACTGCACCGCTGCATCCTATGACCCAAATTCCATTGGACCGCAATTCACTTACAGTTATGCCTCTTCCTTGATGATGCACCTTCTGGTGGTAGTGCTTGATAAGTAAGGAAGACACATGACTTGTCTTTGGTAGAATGGCAGGATGCTTGACATGTGGGTGAAGACTAGATCTTGTCAAACGTCCTCCAACCCTGAGCACTCCATACTCATCTACAAAGGGACTTAGTTTGTACAGCTTGTTTGCTTTGTCGTTAGGTCTTACTTCCTTGGATCGCTTTATACTTTTGATTTCACTGCTGAATGATTCCTCTTGAACCAGTTTGATAATGAAAAGCTCTGCTTCCTGTCTTTCCTCAACACTTGTGGCTTTGCTTGTTTTAGACTTCAGACCCTTCCTTTGCTTTACATGGCGCTGGAGACAGGCAATGGCTTTGACAGCTCTTTTCCATTCAGAAAACTTGGACAGGCGGTCTAGCAACGTCCTCTCTTCCTTTGCCTTGGTGTTAAACACCTGAGCCTTTCGCAGTTCTGGATCATCATCACTGACTTCTCCCACCTTGACATTTCCTGCAGGTAGGTCCTTTTCCCATAGAAAATCTGGGCCAGTGAACCAATTAGAACTGACAAGCTGATGTGCCATTAGGCCCCTAGAGGCATGATCTGCAGGGTTATCTTCAGACTTCACATACTGCCATTGCTCTGGCTCTGTAGTGGACTTAATTCTTTGGATTCTGTTCGCAACAAACACATGAAACCGTTTGGCATCATTATTTATATATCCAAGAACGACCTTCGAGTCCGTCCAAAAATACTCTTGAAGACTGTCTATCTCAAGCTCATGTCTGAGCATGACACTTGTCCTTGCTGCTACCACTGCTGCAGATAACTCAAGGCGTGGTATTGTAGTTACCTTGGTGGGGGCCACACGTGCTTTCCCCATGACTAGTGAGCAATGGACTTCTCCATTGGCGTTGACTGCTCTGAGATAACTACACTCACCATAACCAGTAACACTAGCGTCTGAGAAGTGGTGTAGCTCATACTGCTTGACATCTGTGAAGCTTGCTGGAATGTAGCATCTTTTGATTTTCACATTAGACAAGTTCTGAAGATCTTGAAGCCAAGACTCCCACCGTGTTCTGAGCTCTTCAGGGAGTGGCTCATCCCAGCCAACTTTGTCTCGACACATTTGTTGTAAAATCTGTTTTCCTAAGAGGATGAATGGTGCAACAAAACCCAACGGGTCGTAGATAGAGGCTACAATGGACAACACTCCTCTTCTGGTCAGTGGGCGTTCCTTGACAGTAACTCTGAATTGAAAGTCATCAGAGAACACACGCTACTGAACGCCAAGTGCTCGCTCCATCAGCGGCTCTCCCAAAGCCATATCCAGATCTTTCACACTTTCTGCACACTCTTCCTTCGGTATTGATTTCAATACATTGCTGCTGTTGGAGATGAACTTGTGTAGCCTCAACTTGCCTGCACTGCAGAGCTCTCTGGCTTCCTTGATGAGCTGGATTGCCTCAGCATCAGACCTTACACTACCAAGTCCATCATCAACATAAAAATTCTCCTGTACAAATCTCACAGTATCTTGGCTAACTTGATCTTGACCTTCAACTGCTATATGTTTGAGACCGAAATTGGCACAACCTGGTGAGGAGGCTGCCCCAAACAAATGGACTTTCATCCAAAAAATTGATGGCGGAGACCCAAAATCACCATTCTCCCACCACAAGAACCTCAAGTAGTCTTGGTCTTCAGGCCTTACATGGAACTGATGAAACATTCGTTCCACATCACACATAACAGCGACAGGCCCCTTGCGGAATCTGCAAAGAACTCCCACCAAGCTGTTTGTGAGATCTGGTCCAGTAAGAAGGTGATCGTTTAGCGATGTGTCTTGGAACCTCGCTGAGCAATCAAAGACTACACGTATCTTCCCAGGCTTTTCTAGCATGAATTCACATTGCAACAGACTTGTCAGGCTACGTTACCTACCGGTATGTAGCGTTTGTTGATTTGTTTATCTTGTCTGTGAATTGATTGTAATGTTATGCATTGTTAGTGGAAGTTTGCCGGAGGAAATGGAAGAGCCTCCGGGATACGTACCTCAGGGAGAGGAAGGAGGAGATAGAGAAAAGGAGTGGGTCAGCAGCAGGGCAAGTCAGAAAGTGGAAGTACTCTGCGGTCCTGTCTTTCCTCGACCCCTTCATTACACCCCAGGAAACAAGTGGCAATATGGCTCGGGGGGTCGAGGAAGACGGGGCCGCAGAGGAAAGCATGTTGTTCGAGGGAGAAGACAGAGAAGATGAGGCAGCAGCAGCAGGGCCATCATCAGTCGAGGTTGAGCACAGAGGTTGGTTGACTAGTACATGACACACAACAATGTATATTCCCCCAATACACCCTGGAGGATTATAAAACACCTTGCATCATATTTAGAGTAGAAAATGTTATAAATTGGTGAGATACTTGAAAATTATATTGTGATTTTCACAGAGGTATGTATAGCAAAATGTTGAACACTGTCATAAACTGGAATGACCTAAATCATTCACATATATATTTTAAATTTAAAAAAAAGAATATATAGGAAGTTATGTATGTATATCACAACCACAGATCAGTCCTCAGATGAGCAGAGTGACAGTGCTCCTCCTCCTGCCACTCCCGACTCTGCTGCTGATGGCCCTCCTGCTGCTGCCAGAGGTCCTGCTGCTGGCCCCTCAGGAGAAGGCAGATCTGCCAACGGTATGTACATACCAGTCTACCATCCACTCCTCCCATTAAGCTGGCCTGCTCTCCCTGCCTTTCCTCCCACCACAAGCTGCCTTAGCTTAACCTTAACCTAACATTAGGAGAATCAAGTTTATACTTTTTGATTGCCTGATACTTTTGATTCCTATGTTTGTGTTTTAACAAGTAATGTTTTTCAATTTTCAGCTGGCTGGAGGTGCCGGAAGAGAGGCAGGGAGAAGGATGAGAGCAGGAGGATGAGGATAGAGGAGCTCCTCATCCATTCCCTCGAGAGGCAACAGGCAGCACCTCCACCTCCTCCTCCTCCACCAGCATGTGAGGATGCTCAGTTCCTCAACAGCCTGCTTCCTTCCCTGAAGAGGTTGCCACCCCAACAAAAAGAATATGTTAAATTTGAAATCCACAGAATTATTTATGAAGCGGGCACATACATCCTCAATCTGGAACCTGTAGCTGATTAGCTTATTGGGTGACAACCTCTTCAGGAAAGGAACCAGAAAATGTCATGACCCCCGGAGCTGAGGCGCGAGGTAACCTCCCTGGGTTTTCTGGGGGTTTTTTTCTTATTTTTTTTTGTTTTGTTTTTGTTTACATATGGTGTGTATACATTTGACATGTTGTATAATAAAAAAATACTTACCTACCTTACCTTTTTGTTCTGTCCCACTTTTTCTAGTTGATAATGTACAGATGTCAATATAGCATTCAAATCAGTTTAAAGGTTTTTTTAGATTATGAGAACATAGTTTATTAAAACAACAAAAATGGCACGATATTTCAGGACTTTTGCTCTGTTGGAATTGTAGGTGGCTCTTAAAAGAGCCGTTTTGGTGGCTCTTAAAAGAGCCGTTTTGGGGTGCTTGTGCACTAGATGTTATCTTGCCAGGGGACCTTTCCTTCGCTGGTGAAGTAGGAGGTGAAGGTCTCCCGCACCCTGATTGCCTCTCTTGCTGCATTGTTGGATGCAAGTCTTCCCAGTCCTGGCAGAGGCTCCACCTCACCTGGGACGCTCCCCACCACTGCAGCTGCTGGAGTTGTACATCGCAGGAAGTTGTGGAGAAGACAGGTTGCCTTCACACACCTCTCTGCGACTTCTGGCTGGACCTCCACAGCACGCCGGTACAACCTCCACTGTGACGCCAGGATTCCAAAGGCGCCCTCAACAACCATCCGTGCTCTGGACAAACGGTAATTGAAGACCCGACGTTCTCTGGGAAGAAGGCGCCCGGGGAAAGGCCTCATCATGTTTCTGCGCAGGGGAAAGGCCTCATCTGCAACAAAAACATGTGGCTGTGGTCCTCGGTCCTCAGCTCCTGGTAGGGGCCGGTCAGCAGGCAAATGGAGGGTGCCAGATCTCAGTGCTTGACCGAAGGCTGAGCTGGCCAGAATGCCGCCATCACTGCTCCTCCCATAGCCTCCGACATCAACAACCCGGAACCGGTACTCAGCATCTACAACCGCTAAGAGAACTATAGAGTGAGTTCCCTTATAGTTGTAGAACTGAGAGCCCGAGTTGTCTGGGGCCTTCAGCACCACATGCTTGCCATCAACTGCTCCGCAGCAGAGAGGGAAGTTCCACCGCTCCTCAAACCTCCCAGCAATGGACCTCCACTCATCTGTTGTTGGCACAGGCATGAAGTCATCCACCAGGCAGTCCCAAATAGCGCTGACCACTTCTTCCACTATTTTGGAGACAGTGGAGACTCCCACGCGGAAGCTGTCAGCAATGGTCCTGAAGCTGTCACCTGTAGCTAGATATCTGTAACACAAAAATAATGATATAATATTAACTTTTTTCCTATAGCACTTCATGAAATTAAAAATTACAAACATTAGCAATATATTTGCATATAGGGACTAGAATTTAGATATGTAATTTATACATGACTACTATCATTATTATTATTATTATTATTATTATTATTATTATACAGTATAAGGAATTAGAAGGGGTAGGACTCAAGTCTATACTTTTTGAAGAGACAGAAGTCATTCATTTGTTTTGTTTTCATACTTTTTGATTATCTATGTTGATCTTTTTCTATATATTTTTGTATTGGGGTTTGTTCATGTTCCAGAAAATTACAAAGTGCTTTGAAAACAGAGAATACTAAAATCAAACCATAAAAACCGGGGGGGAAATCAACAGTTTGTTTTAAT